>NW_026780108.1:0-54426 GCF_030144855.1 Hypanus sabinus
GGATGTTTCCTATAGTGGGGGAGTCTGGGACAGAGGGCACAGATAGAGTGGATGTGGAGAGGATGTTTCCTATAGTGGGGGAGACTAGGACCAGAGGACACAGATAGAGAGGATGTTTCCTATAGTGGGGGAGTCTGGGACAGAGGGCACAGATAGAGTGGATGTGGAGAAGATGTTTCCTATGGTGGGGGAGTCTAGGACCAGAGGACACAGATAGAGTGGATGTGGAGAGGATGTTTCCTATAGTGGGGGAGACTAGGGCCAGAGGACACAGATAGAGTGGATGCGGAGAGGATGTTTCCTATAGTGCGGGAGTCGCGGACCAGAGGACACAGATAGAGAGGATGTTTCCTATAGTGGGGTAGTCTAGGACCAGAGGACACAGATAGAGTGGATGCGGAGAGGATGTTTCCTATAATGGGGGAGTCTAGGACCAGAGGACACAGATAGAGTAGATGTGGAGAGTGTGTTTCCTATAGTGCGGGAGTCGCGGACCAGAGGACACAGATAGAGTGGATGTGGAGAGGATGTTTCCTATAGTGGGGGAGTCTAGGACCAGAGGACACAGATAGAGAGGATGTTTCCTATAGTGGGGGAGTCTAGGACCAGAGGACACAGATAGAGTGGATGTGGAGAGGATGTTTCCTATAGTGGGGTAGTCTAGGACCAGAGGACACAGATAGAGTGGATGCGGAGAGGATGTTTCCTGTGGTGGGGGAGTCTAGGACCAGAGGACACAGATAGAGTGGATGGGGAGAGGATGTTTCCTATAATGGGGGAGTCTAGGACCAGAGGACACAGATAGAGTAGATGTGGAGAGTGTGTTTCCTATAGTGCGGGAGTCGCGGACCAGAGGACACAGATAGAGTGGATGTGGAGAGGATGTTTCCTATAGTGGGGGAGTCTAGGACCAGAGGACACAGATAGAGAGGATGTTTCCTATAGTGGGGGGGTCTAGGACCAGAGGACACAGATAGAGTGGATGTGGAGAGGATGTTTCCTATAGTGGGGGAGACTAGAACCAGAGGACACAGATAGAGAGGATGTTTCCTATAGTGGGGGAGTCTGGGACAGAGGGCACAGATAGAGTGGATGTGGAGAGGATGTTTCCTATAGTGGGGGAGACTAGGACCAGAGGACACAGATAGAGAGGATGTTTCCTATAGTGGGGGAGTCTGGGACAGAGGGCACAGATAGAGTGGATGTGGAGAAGATGTTTCCTATGGTGGGGGAGTCTAGGACCAGAGGACACAGGTAGAGTGGATGTGGAGAGGATGTTTCCTATAGTGGGGGAGACTAGGGCCAGAGGACACAGATAGAGTGGATGCGGAGAGGATGTTTCCCATAGTGCGGGAGTCGCGGACCAGAGGACACAGATAGAGTGGATGCGGAGAGGATGTTTCCTATAGTGGGGGAGTCTAGGACCAGAGGACACAGATAGAGAGGATGTTTCCTATAGTGGGGTAGTCTAGGACCAGAGGACACAGATAGAGTGGATGCGGAGAGGATGTTTCCTATAATGGGGGAGTCTAGGACCAGAGGACACAGATAGAGTAGATGTGGAGAGTGTGTTTCCTATAGTGCGGGAGTCGCGGACCAGAGGACACAGATAGAGTGGATGTGGAGAGGATGTTTCCTATAGTGGGGGAGTCTAGGACCAGAGGACACAGATAGAGAGGATGTTTCCTATAGTGGGGGAGTCTAGGACCAGAGGACACAGATAGAGTGGATGTGGAGAGGATGTTTCCTATAGTGGGGGAGACAAGGACCAGAGGACACAGATAGAGAGGATGTTTCCTATAGTGGGGGAGTCTGGGACAGAGGGCACAGATAGAGTGGATGTGGAGAGGATGTTTCCTATGGTGGGGGAGTCTAGGACCAGAGGACACAGATAGAGTGGATGTGGAGAGGATGTTTCCTATAGTGGGGGAGACTAGAACCAGAGGACACAGATAGAGAGGATGTTTCCTATAGTGGGGGAGTCTGGGACAGAGGGCACAGATAGAGTGGATGTGGAGAGGATGTTTCCTATAGTGGGGGAGACTAGGACCAGAGGACACAGATAGAGAGGATGTTTCCTATAGTGGGGGAGTCTGGGACAGAGGGCACAGATAGAGTGGATGTGGAGAAGATGTTTCCTATGGTGGGGGAGTCTAGGACCAGAGGACACAGATAGAGTGGATGTGGACAGGATGTTTCCTATAGTGGGGGAGACTAGGGCCCGAGGACACAGATAGAGTGGATGCGGAGAGGATGTTTCCTATAGTGCGGGAGTCGCGGACCAGAGGACACAGATAGAGTGGATGCGGAGAGGATGTTTCCTACAGTGGGGGAGTCTAGGACCAGAGGACACAGATATAGAGTCGATGCGGAGAGGATGTTTCCTATAGTGGGGGGAGTCTAGGACCAGATACACAGATAGAGTGGATGTGGAAAGGATGTTTCCTATAGTGGGCGAGTCTAGGACCAGAGGACACAGATAGAGAGGATGTTTCCTATAGTGGTGGAGTCTAGGACCAGAGGACACAGATAGAGTGGATGTGGAGAGGATGTTTCCTATAGTGGGGGAGACTAGGACCAGAGGACACAGATTGAGAGGATGTTTCCTATAGTGGGGGAGTCTGGGACAGAGGGCACAGATAGAGTGGATGTGGAGAGGATGTTTCCTATGGTGGGGGAGTCTAGGACCAGAGGACACAGATAGGGTGGATGTGGAGAGGATGTTTCCTATAGTGGGGGAGACTAGGACCAGAGGACACAGATAGAGAGGATGTTTCCTATAGTGGGGGAGTCTGGGACAGAGGGCACAGATAGAGTGGATGTGGAGAGGATGTTTCCTATAGTGGGGGAGACTAGGAACAGAGGACACAGATAGAGAGGATGTTTCCTATAGTGGGGGAGTCTGGGACAGAGGGCACAGATAGAGTGGATGTGGAGAGGATGTTTCCTATGGTGGGGGAGTCTAGGACCAGAGGACACAGATAGAGTGGATGTGGAGAGGATGTTTCCTATAGTGGGGGAGACTAGGGCCAGAGGACACAGACAGAGTGGATGCGGAGAGGATGTTTCCTATAGTGCGGGAGTCGCGGACCAGAGGACACAGATATAGAGTCGATGCGGAGAGGATGCTTCCTATAGTGGGGGGAGTCTAGGACCAGAGGACACAGATAGAGTGGATGGGGACAGGATGTTTCCTATAGGGCGGGAGTCGCGGACCAGAGGACACAGATAGAGTGGATGCGGAGAGGATGTTTCCTACAGTGGGGGAGTCGAGGACCATAGGACACAGATATAGAGTCGATGCGGAGAGGATGTTTCCTATAGTGGGGGAGACTAGGGCCAGAGGACACAGATAGAGTGGATGTGGAGAGGATGTTTCCTATAGTTGGGGAGTCTAGGACCAGAGGACACAGATAGAGTGGATGCGGAGAGGATGTTTCCTATAGTGGGGGAGTAGAGGACACAGATAGAGTGGATGTGGAGAGGATGTTTCCTATAGTGGGGGAGTCTAGGACCAGAGGACACAGATAGAGAGGATGTTTCCTATAGTGGGGGAGTCTAGGACCAGAGGACTCAGATAGAGAGGATGTTTCCTATAGTGGGGGAGTCTAGGACCAGAGGACACAGATAGAGTGGATGTGGAGAGGATGTTTCCTATAGTGGGGGAGACTAGGGCCAGAGGACACAGATAGAGTGGATGTGGAGAGGGTGTTTCCTATGGTGGGGGAGTCTAGGACCAGAGGGGACAGATAGAGTGGATGCGGAGAGGATGTTTCCTATGGTGGGGGAGTCTAGGACCAGAGGGGACAGATAGAGTGGATGCGGAGAGGATGTTTCCTATAGTGGGGGAGTCTAGGACCAAAGGACACAGATATAGAGTCGATGCGGAGAGGATGTTTCCTATAGTGGGGGGAGTCTAGGACCAGAGGACACAGATAGAGTGGATGTGGAGAGGATGTTTCTTATAGTGGGGTAGTCGGGGACCAGAGGACACAGATAGATTGGATGTGGAGAGGATGTTTCTTATAGTGGGGGGAGTCGAGGACCAGAGGACACAGATAGAGTGGATGTGGAGAGGATGTTTCCTGTAGTGGGGGAGTATAGGACCAGAGGACACAGATAGAGTGGATGTGGAGAGGATGTTTCCTATAGCGGGGGAGTCTAGGACCAGAGGGCACAGATAGAGTGGATGTGGAGAGGATGTTTCCTATAGTGGGGGAGTCTAGGACCAGAGGATTCAGATAGAGTAGATGTGGAGAGGATGTTTCCTATAGTGGGGGAGTCTAGGACCAGAGGACACAGATAGAGTGGATGTGGAGAGGATGTTTCCTATAGTGGGGGAGACTAGGACCAGAGGACACAGATTGAGAGGATGTTTCCTATAGTGGGGGAGTCTGGGACAGAGGGCACAGATAGAGTGGATGTGGAGAGGATGTTTCCTATGGTGGGGGAGTCTAGGACCAGAGGACACAGATAGGGTGGATGTGGAGAGGATGTTTCCTATAGTGGGGGAGACTAGGACCAGAGGACACAGATAGAGAGGATGTTTCCTATAGTGGGGGAGTCTGGGACAGAGGGCACAGATAGAGTGGATGTGGAGAGGATGTTTCCTATAGTGGGGGAGACTAGGAACAGAGGACACAGATAGAGAGGATGTTTCCTATAGTGGGGGAGTCTGGGACAGAGGGCACAGATAGAGTGGATGTGGAGAGGATGTTTCCTATGGTGGGGGAGTCTAGGACCAGAGGACACAGATAGAGTGGATGTGGAGAGGATGTTTCCTATAGTGGGGGAGACTAGGGCCAGAGGACACAGACAGAGTGGATGCGGAGAGGATGTTTCCTATAGTGCGGGAGTCGCGGACCAGAGGACACAGATAGAGTGGATGCGGAGAGGATGTTTCCTACAGTGGGGGAGTCTAGGACCAGAGGACACAGATATAGAGTCGATGCGGAGAGGATGCTTCCTATAGTGGGGGGAGTCTAGGACCAGAGGACACAGATAGAGTGGATGGGGACAGGATGTTTCCTATAGGGCGGGAGTCGCGGACCAGAGGACACAGATAGAGTGGATGCGGAGAGGATGTTTCCTACAGTGGGGGAGTCGAGGACCATAGGACACAGATATAGAGTCGATGCGGAGAGGATGTTTCCTATAGTGGGGGAGACTAGGGCCAGAGGACACAGATAGAGTGGATGTGGAGAGGATGTTTCCTATAGTTGGGGAGTCTAGGACCAGAGGACACAGATAGAGTGGATGCGGAGAGGATGTTTCCTATAGTGGGGGAGTAGAGGACACAGATAGAGTGGATGTGGAGAGGATGTTTCCTATAGTGGGGGAGTCTAGGACCAGAGGACACAGATAGAGAGGATGTTTCCTATAGTGGGGGAGTCTAGGACCAGAGGACTCAGATAGAGAGGATGTTTCCTATAGTGGGGGAGTCTAGGACCAGAGGACACAGATAGAGTGGATGTGGAGAGGATGTTTCCTATAGTGGGGGAGACTAGGGCCAGAGGACACAGATAGAGTGGATGTGGAGAGGGTGTTTCCTATGGTGGGGGAGTCTAGGACCAGAGGGGACAGATAGAGTGGATGCGGAGAGGATGTTTCCTATGGTGGGGGAGTCTAGGACCAGAGGGGACAGATAGAGTGGATGCGGAGAGGATGTTTCCTATAGTGGGGGAGTCTAGGACCAAAGGACACAGATATAGAGTCGATGCGGAGAGGATGTTTCCTATAGTGGGGGGAGTCTAGGACCAGAGGACACAGATAGAGTGGATGTGGAGAGGATGTTTCTTATAGTGGGGTAGTCGGGGACCAGAGGACACAGATAGATTGGATGTGGAGAGGATGTTTCTTATAGTGGGGGGAGTCGAGGACCAGAGGACACAGATAGAGTGGATGTGGAGAGGATGTTTCCTGTAGTGGGGGAGTATAGGACCAGAGGACACAGATAGAGTGGATGTGGAGAGGATGTTTCCTATAGCGGGGGAGTCTAGGACCAGAGGGCACAGATAGAGTGGATGTGGAGAGGATGTTTCCTATAGTGGGGGAGTCTAGGACCAGAGGATTCAGATAGAGTAGATGTGGAGAGGATGTTTCCTATAGTGGGGGAGTCTAGGACCAGAGGACACAGATAGAGTGGATGCGGAGAGGATGTTTCCTATAGTGGGGGAGTCGAGGACTAGAGGACACAGATAGAGTGGATGTGGAGAGGATGTTTCCTATAGTGGGGGAGTCTAGGACCAGAGGACACAGATAGAGAGGATGTTTCCTATAGTGGGGGAGTCTGGGACCAGAGGGCACAGATAGAGTGGATGTGGAGAGGATGTTTCCTATGGTGGGGGAGTCTAGGACCAGAGGACACAGATAGAGTGGATGTGGAGAGGATGTTTCCTATAGTGGGGGAGACTAGGGCCAGAGGACACAGATAGAGTGGATGCGGAGAGGATGTTTCCTATGGTGGGGGAGTCTAGGACCAGAGGGGACCGATAGAGTTGATGCGGAGAGGATGTTTCCTATAGTGGGGGAGTCTAGGACCAGAGGAGACAGATAGAGTGGATGTGGAGAGGATGTTTCCTATAGTGGGGGAGTCTAGGACCAGAGGACACAGATGTAGAGTCGATGCGGAGAGGATGTTTTTAAGGTGGAGGAGTCTAGGACCACAGATAGAGTGTTTGGGGAAAGGATGTTTCCTATAGTGGGGGAGTCTAGGACCAGAGGACACAGATAGAGTGGATGTGGTGAGGATGTTTCCTATATTGGGGTAGTCTAGGACCAGAGACAGAGTGGATGTGGAGAGGATGTTTCCTATAGTGGGGTAGTCTAGGAACAGAGGACACAGATAGAGTGGATGCGGAGAGGATGTTTCCCGTGGTGGGGGAGTCTAGGATCAGAGGACACAGATAGAGTGGATGCGGAGAGGATGTTTCCTATGGTGGGGGAGTCTAGGACCAGAGGACACAGATAGAGTGGATTTGGAGAGGATGTTTCCTATTGTGGGGGAGTCTAGGACCAGAGGACACAGATAGAGTGGATGTGGAGAGGATGTTTCCTGTTGTGGGGGAGTCTAGGACCAGAGGGCACAGATAGAGTGGATGTGGAGAGGATGTTTCCTATAATGATGGAGTCTAGGACCAGAGGACACAGATAGAGTAGATGTGGAGAGGGTGTTTCCTATAATGGGGGAGACAAGGGCCAGAGGATACAGATAGAGTGGATGCGGAGAGGATGTTTCCTATAGTGCGGGAGTCGCGGACCAGAGGACACAGATAGAGTGGATGTGGAGAGGATGTTTCCTATAGTGGGGGAGTCTAGGACCAGAGGACACAGATAGAGAGGATGTTTCCTATAGTGGGGGAGTCTAGGACCAGAGGACACAGATAGAGTGGATGTGGAGAGGATGTTTCCTATAGTGGGGGAGTCTAGGACCAGAGGACACAGATAGAGAGGATGTTTCCTATAGTGGGGGAGTCTGGGACAGAGGGCACAGATAGAGTGGATGTGGAGAGGATGTTTCCTATGGTGGGGGAGTCTAGGACCAGAGGACACAGATAGAGTGGATGTGGAAAGGATGTTTCCTATAGTGGGGGAGACTAGGGCCAGAGGACACAGATAGAGTGGATGCGGAGAGGATGTTTCCTATAGTGCGGGAGTCGCGGACCAGAGGACACAGATAGAGTGGATGCGGAGAGGATGTTTCAACAGTGGGGGAGTCTAGGACCAGAGGACACAGATATAGAGTCGATGCGGAGAGGATGTTTCCTATAGTGGGGGGAGTCTAGGACCAGAGGACACAGATATAGAGTCGATGCGGAGAGGATGTTTCCTATATTGGGGGAGACTAGGGCCAGAGGACACAGATAGTGTGGATGTGGAGAGGGTGTTTCCTATGGTGGGGGAGTCTAGGACCAGAGGGGACAGATAGAGTGGATGTGGAGAGGATGTTTCCTATAGTGGGGGAGTCTAGGACCAGAGACAGAGTGGATGTGGAGAGGATGTTTCCTATAGTGGGGTAGTCTAGGACCAGAGGACACAGATAGAGTGGATGCGGAGAGGATGTTTCCTGTGGTGGGGGAGTCTAGGACCAGAGGACACAGATAGAGTGGATGCGGAGAGGATGTTTCCTATGGTGGGGGAGTCTAGGACCAGAGGGGACAGATAGAGTTGATGCGGAGAGGATGTTTCCTATAGTGCGGGAGTCGCGGACCAGAGGACACAGATAGAGTGGATGCGGAGAGGATGTTTCAACAGTGGGGGAGTCTAGGACCAGAGGACACAGATATAGAGTCGATGCGGAGAGGATGTTTCCTATAGTGGGGGGAGTCTAGGACCAGAGGACACAGATATAGAGTCGATGCGGAGAGGATGTTTCCTATATTGGGGGAGACTAGGGCCAGAGGACACAGATAGTGTGGATGTGGAGAGGGTGTTTCCTATGGTGGGGGAGTCTAGGACCAGAGGGGACAGATAGAGTGGATGTGGAGAGGATGTTTCCTATAGTGGGGGAGTCTAGGACCAGAGACAGAGTGGATGTGGAGAGGATGTTTCCTATAGTGGGGTAGTCTAGGACCAGAGGACACAGATAGAGTGGATGCGGAGAGGATGTTTCCTGTGGTGGGGGAGTCTAGGACCAGAGGACACAGATAGAGTGGATGCGGAGAGGATGTTTCCTATGGTGGGGGAGTCTAGGACCAGAGGGGACAGATAGAGTTGATGCGGAGAGGATGTTTCCTATAGTGGGGGAGTCTAGGACCAGAGGACACAGATGTAGAGTCGATGCGGAGAGGATGTTTTTAAGGTGGAGGAGTCTAGGACCACAGATAGAGTGTTTGGGGAAAGGATGTTTCCTATAGTGGGGGAGTCTAGGACCAGAGGACACAGATAGAGTGGATGTGGTGAGGATGTTTCCTATATTGGGGTAGTCTAGGACCAGAGACAGAGTGGATGTGGAGAGGATGTTTCCTATAGTGGGGTAGTCTAGGAACAGAGGACACAGATAGAGTGGATGCGGAGAGGATGTTTCCCGTGGTGGGGGAGTCTAGGATCAGAGGACACAGATAGAGTGGATGCGGAGTGGATGTTTCCTATGGTGGGGGAGTCTAGGACCAGAGGACACAGATAGAGTGGATTTGGAGAGGATGTTTCCTATTGTGGGGGAGTCTAGGACCAGAGGACACAGATAGAGTGGATGTGGAGAGGATGTTTCCTGTAGTGGGGGAGTCTAGGACCAGAGGGCACAGATAGAGTGGATGTGGAGAGGATGTTTCCTATAATGAGGGAGTCTAGGACCAGAGGACACAGATAGAGTAGATGTGGAGAGGGTGTTTCCTATAGTGGGGGAGACAAGGGCCAGAGGATACAGATAGAGTGGATGCGGAGAGGATGTTTCCTATAGTGCGGGAGTCGCGGACCAGAGGACACAGATAGAGTGGATGTGGAGAGGATGTTTCCTATAGTGGGGGAGTCTAGGACCAGAGGACACAGATAGAGAGGATGTTTCCTATAGTGGGGGAGTCTAGGACCAGAGGACACAGATAGAGTGGATGTGGAGAGGATGTTTCCTATAGTGGGGGAGTCTAGGACCAGAGGACACAGATAGAGAGGATGTTTCCTATAGTGGGGGAGTCTGGGACAGAGGGCACAGATAGAGTGGATGTGGAGAGGATGTTTCCTATGGTGGGGGAGTCTAGGACCAGAGGACACAGATAGAGTGGATGTGGAAAGGATGTTTCCTATAGTGGGGGAGACTAGGGCCAGAGGACACAGATAGAGTGGATGCGGAGAGGATGTTTCCTATAGTGCGGGAGTTGCGGACCAGAGGACACAGATAGAGTGGATGCGGAGAGGATGTTTCAACAGTGGGGGAGTCTAGGACCAGAGGACACAGATATAGAGTCGATGCGGAGAGGATGTTTCCTATAGTGGGGGGAGTCTAGGACCAGAGGACACAGATAGAGTGGATGTGGAGAGGATGTTTCTTATAGTGGGGGAGTCGAGGGCCAGAGGACACAGATATAGAGTCGATGCGGAGAGGATGTTTCCTATATTGGGGGAGACTAGGGCCAGAGGACACAGATAGAGTGGATGTGGAGAGGGTGTTTCCTATGGTGGGGGAGTCTAGGACCAGAGGGGACAGATAGAGTGGATGTGGAGAGGATGTTTCCTATAGTGGGGGAGTCTAGGACCAGAGACAGAGTGGATGTGGAGAGGATGTTTCCTATAGTGGGGTAGTCTAGGACCAGAGGACACAGATAGAGTGGAAGCGGAGAGGATGTTTCCTGTGGTGGGGGAGTCTAGGACCAGAGGACACAGATAGAGTGGATGCGGAGAGGATGTTTCCTATGGTGGGGGAGTCTAGGACCAGAGGACACAGATAGAGTGGATTTGGAGTGGATGTTTCCTATTGTGGGGGAGTCTAGGACCAGAGGACACAGATAGAGTGGATGCGGAGAGGATGTTTCCTATGGTGGGGGAGTCTAGGACCAGAGGACACAGATAGAGTGGATGTGGAGAGGATGTTTCCTGTAGTGGGGGAGTCTAGGACCAGAGGGCACAGATAGAGTGGATGTGGAGAGGATGTTTCCTATAATGGGGGAGTCTAGGACCAGAGGACACAGATAGAGTAGATGTGGAGAGGGTGTTTCCTATAGTGGGGGAGACTAGGGCCAGAGGACACAGATAGAGTGGATGCGGAGAGGATGTTTCCTATAGTGCGGGAGTCGCGGACCAGAGGACACAGATAGAGTGGATGTGGAGAGGATGTTTCCTATAGTGGGGGAGTCTAGGACCAGAGGACACAGATAGAGAGGATGTTTCCTATAGTGGGGGAGTCTAGGACCAGAGGACACAGATAGAGTGGATGTGGAGAGGATGTTTCCTATGGTGGGGGAGTCTAGGACCAGAGGGGACAGATAGAGTGGATGCGGAGAGGATGTTCCCTATAGTGGGGGAGTCTAGGACCAGAGGACACAGATATAGAGTCGATGCGGAGAGGATGTTTCCTATAGTGGGGGGAGTCTAGGACCAGAGGACACAGATAGAGTGGATGTGGAGAGGATGTTTCTTATAGTGGGGGAGTCGAGGACCAGAGGACACAGATAGAGTGGATGTGGAGAGGATGTTTCCTATAGTGGGGGAGTCTAGGACCAAAGGACACAGATAGAGTGGATGTGGAGAGGATGTTTCCTATAGTGGGGGAGTCTAGGACCAGAGGACACAGATAGAGTGGATGTGGAGAGGATGTTTCCTATAGTGGGGGAGTCTAGCACCAGAGGACACAGATAGAGTGGATGTGGAGAGGATGTTTTCTATAGTGGGGGAGTCTAGGACCAGAGGACACAGATAGAGTGGATGTGGAGAGGATGTTTCCTATAGTGGGGGAGTCTAGGACCAGAGGACACAGATAGAGTGGATGCGGAGAGGATCTTTCCTATGGTGGGGGAGTCTAGGACCAGAGGGGACAGATAGAGTGGATGCGGAGAGGATGTTTCCCTATAGTGGGGAGTCTAGGACCAGAGGACACAGATATAGAGTCGATGCAGAGAGGATGTTTCCTATAGTGGGGGGAGTCTAGGAACAGAGGACACAGATAGAGTGGATGTGGAGAGGATGTTTCTTATAGTGGGGGAGTCGAGGACCAGAGGACACAGATAGAGTGGATGTGGAGAGGATGTTTCTTATAGTGGGGGGAGTCGAGGACCAGAGGACAAAGATAGAGTGGATGGGGAGAGGATGTTTCCTGTAGTGGGGGAGTCTAGGACCAGAGGACACAGATAGAGTAGATGTGGAGAGGATGCTTCCTATATTGGGGAGTCTAGGACCAGAGGGGACAGATAGAGTGGATGCTGAGAGGATGTTTCCTATAGTGGGGGAGTATAGGACCAGAGGACACAGATATAGAGTCGATGCAGAGAGGATGTTTCCTATAGTGGGGGAGACTAGGCCAGAGGACACAGATAGAGTGGATGCGGAGAGGATGTTTCCTATGGTGGGGAGTCTAGGACCAGAGGGGACAGATAGAGTGGATGCGGAGAGGATGTTTCCTATAGTGGGAGAATCTAGGACCAGAGGACACAGATAGAGTGGATGTGGAGAGGATGTTTCCTATAGTGGGGGAGTCTAGGACCAGAGGACACAGATAGAGTGGATGTGGACAGGATGTTTCCTATAGTGGGGGAGTCTAGGACCAGAGGACACAGATAGAGTGGATGTGGAGAGGATGTTTCCTATAGTGGGGGAGACTAGGGCCAGAGGACACAGATAGAGTGGATGCGGAGAGGATGTTTCCTATGGTGGGGGAGTCTAGGACCAGAGGGGTCAGATAGAGTGGATGCGGAGAGGATGTTTCCTATAGTGGGGGAGTCTAGGACCAGAGGACACAGATGTAGAGTCGATGCGGAGAGGATGTTTTTATGGTGGAGGAGTCTAGGACCACAGATAGAGTGGATGGGGAAAGGATGTTTCCTATAGTGGGGGAGTCTAGGACCAGAGGACACAGATAGAGTGGATGTGGAGAGGATGTTTCCTATAGTGGGGTAGTCTAGGACCAGAGACAGAGTGGATGTGGAGAGGATGTTTCCTATAGTGGGGTAGTCTAGGACCAGAGGACACAGATAGAGTGGATGCGGAGAGGATGTTTCCTGTGTTGGGGGAGTCTAGGACCAGAGGACACAGATAGAGTGGATGCGGAGAGGATGTTTCCTATGGTGGGGGAGTCTAGGACCAGAGGACACAGATAGAGTGGATTTGGAGAGGATGTTTCCTATTGTGGGGAGTCTAGGACCAGAGGACACAGATAGAGTGGATGTGGAGAGGATTTTTCCTGTAGTGGGGGAGTCTAGGACCAGAGGCACAGATAGAGTGGATGTGGAGAGGATGTTTCCTATAATGGGGGAGTCTAGGACCAGAGGACACAGATAGAGTAGATGTGGAGAGGGTGTATCCTAGAGTGGGGGAGACTAGGGCCAGAGGACACAGATAGAGTGGATGCGGAGAGGATGTTTCCTATAGTGCGGGAGTCGCGGACCAGAGGACACAGATAGAGTGGATGTGGAGAGGATGTTTCCTATAGTGGGGGAGTCTAGGACCAGAGGACACAGATAGAGAGGATGTTTCCTATAGTGGGGGAGTCTAGGACCAGAGGACACAGATAGAGTGGATGTGGAGAGGATGTTTCCTATGGTGGGGGAGTCTAGGACCAGAGGGGACAGATAGAGTGGATGCGGAGAGGATGTTCCCTATAGTGGGGGAGTCTAGGACCAGAGGACACAGATATAGAGTCGATGCGGAGAGGATGTTTCCTATAGTGGGGGGAGTCTAGGACCAGAGGACACAGATAGAGTGGATGTGGAGAGGATGTTTCTTATAGTGGGGGAGTCGAGGACCAGAGGACACAGATAGAGTGGATGTGGAGAGGATGTTTCCTATAGTGGGGGAGTCTAGGACCAGAGGACACAGATAGAGTGGATGTGGAGAGGATGTTTCCTATAGTGGGGGAGTCTAGGACCAGAGGACACAGATAGAGTGGATGTGGAGAGGATGTTTCC
Organism: Hypanus sabinus; assembly: GCF_030144855.1. Classification (NCBI taxonomy): domain Eukaryota; kingdom Metazoa; phylum Chordata; class Chondrichthyes; order Myliobatiformes; family Dasyatidae; genus Hypanus; species Hypanus sabinus. Next base: position 13,548 of record NW_026780108.1, read on the forward strand.
TATAGTGGGGGAGTCTAGCACCAGAGGACACAGATAGAGTGGATGTGGAGAGGATGTTTTCTATAGTGGGGGAGTCTAGGACCAGAGGACACAGATAGAGTGGATGTGGAGAGGATGTTTCCTATAGTGGGGTAGTCTAGGACCAGAGGACACAGATAGAGTGGATGCGGAGAGTATCTTTCCTATGGTGGGGGAGTCTAGGACCAGAGGGGACAGATAGAGTGGATGACGAGAGGATGTTTCCTATAGTGGGGGAGTCTAGGACCAGAGGACACAGATATAGAGTCGATGCAGAGAGGATGTTTCCTATAGTGGGGGGAGTCTAGGAACAGAGGACACAGATAGAGTGGATGTGGAGAGGATGTTTCTTATAGTGGGGGAGTCGAGGACCAGAGGACACAGATAGAGTGGATGTGGAGAGGATGTTTCTTATAGTGGGGGGAGTCGAGGACCAGAGGACAAAGATAGAGTGGATGGGGAGAGGATGTTTCCTGTAGTGGGGGAGTCTAGGACCAGAGGACACAGATAGAGTAGATGTGGAGAGGATGTTTCCTATAGTGGGGGAGTCTAGGACCAGAGGACACAGATAGAGTGGATGCAGAGCGGATGTTTCCTATGGTGGGGGAGTCTAGGACCAGAGGGGACAGATAGAGTGGATGCGGAGAGGATGTTTCCTATAGTGGGGGAGTCTAGGACCAGAGTACACAGATATAGAGTCGATGCAGAGAGGATGTTTCCTATGGTGGGGGAGTCTAGGACCAGAGGGGACAGATAGAGTGGATGTGGAGAGGATGTTTCCTATAGTGGGGGAGTCTAGGACCAGAGACAGAGTGGATGTGGAGAGGATGTTTCCTATAGTGGGGTAGTCTAGGACCAGAGGACACAGATAGAGTGGAAGCGGAGAGGATGTTTCCTGTGGTGGGGGAGTCTAGGACCAGAGGACACAGATAGAGTGGATGCGGAGAGGATGTTTCCTATGGTGGGGGAGTCTAGGACCAGAGGACACAGATAGAGTGGATTTGGAGTGGATGTTTCCTATTGTGGGGGAGTCTAGGACCAGAGGACACAGATAGAGTGGATGCGGAGAGGATGTTTCCTATGGTGGGGGAGTCTAGGACCAGAGGACACAGATAGAGTGGATGTGGAGAGGATGTTTCCTGTAGTGGGGGAGTCTAGGACCAGAGGGCACAGATAGAGTGGATGTGGAGAGGATGTTTCCTATAATGGGGGAGTCTAGGACCAGAGGACACAGATAGAGTAGATGTGGAGAGGGTGTTTCCTATAGTGGGGGAGACTAGGGCCAGAGGACACAGATAGAGTGGATGCGGAGAGGATGTTTCCTATAGTGCGGGAGTCGCGGACCAGAGGACACAGATAGAGTGGATGTGGAGAGGATGTTTCCTATAGTGGGGGAGTCTAGGACCAGAGGACACAGATAGAGAGGATGTTTCCTATAGTGGGGGAGTCTAGGACCAGAGGACACAGATAGAGTGGATGTGGAGAGGATGTTTCCTATGGTGGGGGAGTCTAGGACCAGAGGGGACAGATAGAGTGGATGCGGAGAGGATGTTCCCTATAGTGGGGGAGTCTAGGACCAGAGGACACAGATATAGAGTCGATGCGGAGAGGATGTTTCCTATAGTGGGGGGAGTCTAGGACCAGAGGACACAGATAGAGTGGATGTGGAGAGGATGTTTCTTATAGTGGGGGAGTCGAGGACCAGAGGACACAGATAGAGTGGATGTGGAGAGGATGTTTCCTATAGTGGGGGAGTCTAGGACCAAAGGACACAGATAGAGTGGATGTGGAGAGGATGTTTCCTATAGTGGGGGAGTCTAGGACCAGAGGACACAGATAGAGTGGATGTGGAGAGGATGTTTCCTATAGTGGGGGAGTCTAGCACCAGAGGACACAGATAGAGTGGATGTGGAGAGGATGTTTTCTATAGTGGGGGAGTCTAGGACCAGAGGACACAGATAGAGTGGATGTGGAGAGGATGTTTCCTATAGTGGGGGAGTCTAGGACCAGAGGACACAGATAGAGTGGATGCGGAGAGGATCTTTCCTATGGTGGGGGAGTCTAGGACCAGAGGGGACAGATAGAGTGGATGCGGAGAGGATGTTTCCTATAGTGGGGGAGTCTAGGACCAGAGGACACAGATATAGAGTCGATGCAGAGAGGATGTTTCCTATAGTGGGGGGAGTCTAGGAACAGAGGACACAGATAGAGTGGATGTGGAGAGGATGTTTCTTATAGTGGGGGAGTCGAGGACCAGAGGACACAGATAGAGTGGATGTGGAGAGGATGTTTCTTATAGTGGGGGGAGTCGAGGACCAGAGGACAAAGATAGAGTGGATGGGGAGAGGATGTTTCCTGTAGTGGGGGAGTCTAGGACCAGAGGACACAGATAGAGTAGATGTGGAGAGGATGCTTCCTATATTGGGGGAGTCTAGGACCAGAGGGGACAGATAGAGTGGATGCTGAGAGGATGTTTCCTATAGTGGGGGAGTATAGGACCAGAGGACACAGATATAGAGTCGATGCAGAGAGGATGTTTCCTATAGTGGGGGAGACTAGGCCAGAGGACACAGATAGAGTGGATGCGGAGAGGATGTTTCCTATGGTGGGGGAGTCTAGGACCAGAGGGGACAGATAGAGTGGATGCGGAGAGGATGTTTCCTATAGTGGGAGAATCTAGGCCCAGAGGACACAGATAGAGTGGATGTGGAGAGGATGTTTCCTATAGTGGGGGAGTCTAGGACCAGAGGACACAGATAGAGTGGATGTGGACAGGATGTTTCCTATAGTGGGGGAGTCTAGGACCAGAGGACACAGATAGAGTGGATGTGGAGAGGATGTTTCCTATAGTGGGGGAGACTAGGGCCAGAGGACACAGATAGAGTGGATGCGGAGAGGATGTTTCCTATGGTGGGGGAGTCTAGGACCAGAGGGGTCAGATAGAGTGGATGCGGAGAGGATGTTTCCTATAGTGGGGGAGTCTAGGACCAGAGGACACAGATGTAGAGTCGATGCGGAGAGGATGTTTTTATGGTGGAGGAGTCTAGGACCACAGATAGAGTGGATGGGGAAAGGATGTTTCCTATAGTGGGGGAGTCTAGGACCAGAGGACACAGATAGAGTGGATGTGGAGAGGATGTTTCCTATAGTGGGGTAGTCTAGGACCAGAGACAGAGTGGATGTGGAGAGGATGTTTCCTATAGTGGGGTAGTCTAGGACCAGAGGACACAGATAGAGTGGATGCGGAGAGGATGTTTCCTATGTTGGGGGAGTCTAGGACCAGAGGACACAGATAGAGTGGATGCGGAGAGGATGTTTCCTATGGTGGGGGAGTCTAGGACCAGAGGACACAGATAGAGTGGATTTGGAGAGGATGTTTCCTATTGTGGGGGAGTCTAGGACCAGAGGACACAGATAGAGTGGATGTGGAGAGGATTTTTCCTGTAGTGGGGGAGTCTAGGACCAGAGGCACAGATAGAGTGGATGTGGAGAGGATGTTTCCTATAATGGGGGAGTCTAGGACCAGAGGACACAGATAGAGTAGATGTGGAGAGGGTGTATCCTAGAGTGGGGGAGACTAGGGCCAGAGGACACAGATAGAGTGGATGCGGAGAGGATGTTTCCTATAGTGCGGGAGTCGCGGACCAGAGGACACAGATAGAGTGGATGTGGAGAGGATGTTTCCTATAGTGGGGGAGTCTAGGACCAGAGGACACAGATAGAGAGGATGTTTCCTATAGTGGGGGAGTCTAGGACCAGAGGACACAGATAGAGTGGATGTGGAGAGGATGTTTCCTATGGTGGGGGAGTCTAGGACCAGAGGGGACAGATAGAGTGGATGCGGAGAGGATGTTCCCTATAGTGGGGGAGTCTAGGACCAGAGGACACAGATATAGAGTCGATGCGGAGAGGATGTTTCCTATAGTGGGGGGAGTCTAGGACCAGAGGACACAGATAGAGTGGATGTGGAGAGGATGTTTCTTATAGTGGGGGAGTCGAGGACCAGAGGACACAGATAGAGTGGATGTGGAGAGGATGTTTCCTATAGTGGGGGAGTCTAGGACCAGAGGACACAGATAGAGTGGATGTGGAGAGGATGTTTCCTATAGTGGGGGAGTCTAGGACCAGAGGACACAGATAGAGTGGATGTGGAGAGGATGTTTCCTATAGTGGGGGAGTCTAGCACCAGAGGACACAGATAGAGTGGATGTGGAGAGGATGTTTTCTATAGTGGGGGAGTCTAGGACCAGAGGACACAGATAGAGTGGATGTGGAGAGGATGTTTCCTATAGTGGGGTAGTCTAGGACCAGAGGACACAGATAGAGTGGATGCGGAGAGTATCTTTCCTATGGTGGGGGAGTCTAGGACCAGAGGGGACAGATAGAGTGGATGACGAGAGGATGTTTCCTATAGTGGGGGAGTCTAGGACCAGAGGACACAGATATAGAGTCGATGCAGAGAGGATGTTTCCTATAGTGGGGGGAGTCTAGGAACAGAGGACACAGATAGAGTGGATGTGGAGAGGATGTTTCTTATAGTGGGGGAGTCGAGGACCAGAGGACACAGATAGAGTGGATGTGGAGAGGATGTTTCTTATAGTGGGGGGAGTCGAGGACCAGAGGACAAAGATAGAGTGGATGGGGAGAGGATGTTTCCTGTAGTGGGGGAGTCTAGGACCAGAGGACACAGATAGAGTAGATGTGGAGAGGATGTTTCCTATAGTGGGGGAGTCTAGGACCAGAGGACACAGATAGAGTGGATGCAGAGCGGATGTTTCCTATGGTGGGGGAGTCTAGGACCAGAGGGGACAGATAGAGTGGATGCGGAGAGGATGTTTCCTATAGTGGGGGAGTCTAGGACCAGAGTACACAGATATAGAGTCGATGCAGAGAGGATGTTTCCTATAGTGGGGGAGACTAGGCCAGAGGACACAGATAGAGTGGATGCGGAGAGGATGTTTCCTATGGTGGGGGAGTCTAGGACCAGAGGGGACAGATAGAGTGGATGCGGAGAGGATGTTTCCTATAGTGGGAGAGTCTAGGACCAGAGGACACAGATAGAGTGGATGTGGAGAGGATGTTTCCTATAGTGGGGGGAGTCTAGGACCAGAGGACACAGATAGAGTGGTTGTGGACAGGATGTTTCCTATAGTGGGGGAGTCTAGGACCAGAGGACACAGATAGAGTGGATGTGGAGAGGATGTTTCCTATAGTGGGGGAGACTAGGGCCAGAGGACACAGATAGAGTGGATGCGGAGAGGATGTTTCCTATGGTGGGGGAGTCTAGGACCAGAGGGGACAGATAGAGTGGATGCGGAGAGGATGTTTCCTATAGTGGGGGAGTCTAGGACCAGAGGACACAGATGTAGAGTCGATGCGGAGAGGATGTTTTTATGGTGGAGGAGTCTAGGACGACAGATAGAGTGGATGGGGAAAGGATGTTTCCTATAGTGGGGGAGTCTAGGACCAGAGGACACAGATAGAGTGGATGTGGAGAGGATGTTTCCTATAGTGGGGTAGTCTAGGACCAGAGACAGAGTGGATGTGGAGAGGATGTTTCCTATAGTGGGGTAGTCTAGGACCAGAGGACACAGATAGAGTGGATGCGGAGAGGATGTTTCCTGTGGTGGGGGAGTCTAGGACCAGAGGACACAGATAGAGTGGATGCGGAGAGGATGTTTCCTATGGTGGGGGAGTCTAGGACCAGAGGACACAGATAGAGTGGATTTGGAGAGGATGTTTCCTATTGTGGGGGAGTCTAGGACCAGAGGACACAGTTAGAGTGGATGTGGAGAGGATGATTCCTGTAGTGGGGGAGTCTAGGACCAGAGGGCACAGATAGAGTGGATGTGGAGAGGATGTTTCCTATAAAGGGGGAGTCTAGGACCAGAGGACACAGATAGAGTAGATGTGGAGAGGGTGTTTCCTATAGTGCGGGAGTCGCGGACCAGAGGACACAGATAGAGTGGATGTGGAGAGGATGTTTCCTATAGTGGGGGAGACTAGGACCAGAGGACACAGATAGAGAGGATGTTTCCTATAGTGGGGGAGTCTGGGACAGAGGGCACAGATAGAGTGGATGTGGAGAGGATGTTTCCTATAGTGGGGGAGACTAGGACCAGAGGACACAGATGGAGAGGATGTTTCCTATAGTGGGGGCGTCTGGGACAGAGGGCACAGATAGAGTGGATGTGGAGAGGATGTTTCCTATGGTGGGGGAGTCTAGGACCAGAGGACACAGACAGAGTGGATGTGGAGAGGATGTTTCCTATAGTGGGGGAGTCTAGGACCAGGGGACACAGATAGAGAGGATGTTTCCTATAGTGGGGGAGTCTAGGACCAGAGGACTCAGATAGAGAGGATGTTTCCTATAGTGGGGGAGTCTAGGACCAGAGGACACAGATAGAGTGGATGTGGAGAGGATGTTTCCTATAGTGGGGGTGTCTAGGACCAGAGGACACAGATAGAGTCGATGCGGAGAGGATGTTTCCTATAGTGGGGGGAGTCTAGGACCAGAGGACACAGATAGAGTGGATGTGGAGACGATGTTTCTTATAGTGGGGGAGTCGAGGACCAGAGGACACAGATATAGAGTCGATACGGAGAGGATGTTTCCTATAGTGGGGGAGACTAGAGCCAGAGGACACAGATAGAGTGGATGTGGAGAGGGTGTTTCCTATGATGGGGGAGTCTAGGACCAGAGGGGACAGATAGAGTGGATGCGGAGAGGATGTTTCCTATAGTGGTGGAGTCTAGGACCAGAGGACACAGATAGAGTGGATGTGGAGAGGATGTTTCCTATAGTGGGGGAGTCTAGGACCAGAGGACACAGATAGAGTGGATGCGGAGAGGATGTTTCCTATAGTGGGGGAGTAGAGGACTAGAGGACACAGATAGAGTGGATGTGGAGAGGATGTTTCCTATGGTGGGGGAGTCTAGGACCAGGGGACACAGATAGAGAGGATGTTTCCTATAGTGGGGGAGTCTAGGACCAGAGGACTCAGATAGAGAGGATGTTTCCTATAGTGGGGGAGTCTAGGACCAGAGGACACAGATAGAGTGGATGTGGAGAGGATCATTCCTATAGTGGGGGAGACTAGGGCCAGAGGACACAGATAGAGTGGATGTGGAGAGGATGTTTCCTATAGTGGGGGAGTCTAGGACCAGAGGACACAGATAGAGAGGATGTTTCCTATAGTGGGGGAGTCTAAGACCAGAGGACACAGATAGAGTGGATGTGGAGAGGATGTTTCCTATAGTGGGGGAGGACTAGGACCAGAGGACACAGATAGAGAGGATGTTTCCTATAGTGGGGGAGTCTGGGACAGAGGGCACAGATAGAGTGGATGTGGAGAGGATGTTTCCTATAGTGGGGGAGACTAGGACCAGAGGACACAGATGGAGAGGATGTTTCCTATAGTGGGGGAGTCTGGGACAGAGGGCACAGATAGAGTGGATGTGGAGAGGATGTTTCCTATGGTGGGGGAGTCTAGGACCAGAGGACACAGATAGAGTGGATGTGGAGAGGATGTTTCCTATAGTGGGGGAGACTAGGGCCAGAGGACACAGATAGAGTGGATGCGGAGAGGATGTTTCCTATAGTGCGGGAGTCGCTGACCAGAGGACACAGATAGAGTGGATGCGGAGAGGATGTTTCCTACTGTGGGGGAGTCTAGGACCAGAGGACACAGATATAGAGTCGATGCGGAGAGGATGTTTCCTATAGTGGGGGGAGTCTAGGACCAGAGGACACAGATAGAGTGGATCTGGAGAGGATGTTTCTTATAGTGGGGGAGTCGAGGACCAGAGGACACAGATATAGAGTCGATGCGGAGAGGATGTTTCCTATAGTGGGGGAGACTAGGGCCAGAGGACACAGATAGAGTGGATGTGGAGAGGGTGTTTCCTATGGTGGGGGAGTCTAGGACCAGAGGGGACAGATATAGTGGATGCGGAGAGGATGTTTCCTATAGTGGGGGAGTCTAGGACCAGAGGACACAGATAGAGTGGATGTGGAGAGTATGTTTCCTATAGTGGGGGAGACTAGGACCAGAGGACACAGATAGAGAGGATGTTTCCTATAGTGGGGGAGTCTGGGACAGAGGGCACAGATAGAGTGGATGTGGAGAGGATGTTTCCTATAGTGGGGGAGACTAGGACCAGAGGACACAGATGGAGAGGGATGTTTCCTATAGTGGGGGAGTCTGGGACAGAGGGCACAGATAGAGTGGATGTGGAGAGGATGTTTCCTATGGTGGGGGAGTCTAGGACCAGAGGACACAGATAGAGTGGATGTGGAGAGGATGTTTCCTATAGTGGGGGAGACTAGGGCCAGAGGACACAGATAGAGTGGATGCGGAGAGGATGTTTCCTATAGTGCGGGAGTCGCTGACCAGAGAACACAGATAGAGTGGATGCGGAGAGGATGTTTCCTACTGTGGGGGAGTCTAGGACCAGAGGACACAGATATAGAGTCGATGCGGAGAGGATGTTTCCTATAGTGGGGGGAGTCTAGGACCAGAGGACACAGATAGAGTGGATGTGGAGAGGATGTTTCTTATAGTGGGGGAGTCGAGGACCAGAGGAGACAGATATAGAGTCGATGCGGAGAGGATGTTTCCTATAGTGGGGGAGACTAGGGCCAGAGGACACAGATAGAGTGGATGTGGAGAGGGTGTTTCCTATGGTGGGGGAGTCTAGGACCAGAGGGGACAGATATAGTGGATGCGGAGAGGGTGTTTCCTATAGTGGGGGAGTCTAGGACCAGAGGACACAGATAGAGTGGATGTGGAGAGGATGTTTCCTATAGTGGTGGAGTCTAGGACCAGAGGACACAGATAGAGTGGATGCGGAGAGGATGTTTCCTATAGTGGGGGAGTAGAGGACTAGAGGACACAGATAGAGTGGATGTGGAGAGGATGTTTCCTATAGTGGGGGAGTCTAGGACCAGAGGACACAGATAGAGAGGATGTTTCCTATAGTGGGGGAGTCTAGGACCAGAGGACTCAGATAGAGAGGATGTTTCCTATAGTGGGGAGTCTAGGACCAGAGGACACAGATAGAGTGGATGTGGAGAGGATGTTTCCTATAGTGGGGGTGTCTAGGACCAGAGGACACAGATAGAGTCGATGCGGAGAGGATGTTTCCTATAGTGGGGGGAGTCTAGGACCAGAGGACACAGATAGAGTGGATGTGGAGACGATGTTTCTTATAGTGGGGGAGTCGAGGACCAGAGGACACAGATATAGAGTCGATACGGAGAGGATGTTTCCTATATTGGGGGAGACTAGGGCCAGAGGACACAGATAGAGTGGATGTGGAGAGGGTGTTTCCTATGATGGGGGAGTCTAGGACCAGAGGGGACAGATAGAGTGGATGCGGAGAGGATGTTTCCTATAGTGGTGGAGTCTAGGACCAGAGGACACAGATAGAGTGGATGTGGAGAGGATGTTTCCTATAGTGGGGGAGTCTAGGACCAGAGGACACAGATAGAGTGGATGCGGAGAGGATGTTTCCTATAGTGGGGGAGTAGAGGACTAGAGGACACAGATAGAGTGGATGTGGAGAGGATGTTTCCTATGGTGGGGGAGTCTAGGACCAGGGGACACAGATATAGAGGATGTTTCCTATAGTGGGGGAGTCTAGGACCAGAGGACTCAGATAGAGAGGATGTTTCCTATAGTGGGGGAGTCTAGGACCAGAGGACACAGATAGAGTGGATGTGGAGAGGATCATTCCTATAGTGGGGGAGACTAGGGCCAGAGGACACAGATAGAGTGGATGTGGAGAGGATGTTTTCTATAGTGGGGGAGTATATGACCAGAGGACACAGATAGAGTGGATGCGGAGAGGATGTTTCCTATGGTGGGGGAGTCTAGGACCAGAGGACACAGATAGAGTGGATTTGGAGAGGATGTTTCCTATTGTGGGGGAGTCTAGGGCCAGAGGACACAGATAGAGTAGATGTGGAGAGGATGTTTCCTACTGTGGGGGAGTCTAGGACCAGAGGACACAGATATAGAGTCGATGCGGAGAGGATGTTTCCTATAGTGGGGGGAGTCTAGGACCAGAGGACACAGATAGAGTGGATGTGGAGAGGATGTTTCTTATAGTGGGGGAGTCGAGGACCAGAGGACACAGATATAGAGTCGATGCGGAGAGGATGTTTCCTATAGTGGGGGAGACTAGGGCCAGAGGACACAGATAGAGTGGATGTGGAGAGGGTGTTTCCTATGGTGGGGGAGTCTAGGACCAGAGGGGACAGATATAGTGGATGCGGAGAGGATGTTTCCTATAGTGGGGGAGTCTAGGACCAGAGGACACAGATAGAGTGGATGTGGAGAGTATGTTTCCTATAGTGGGGGAGACTAGGACCAGAGGACACAGATAGAGAGGATGTTTCCTATAGTGGGGGAGTCTGGGACAGAGGGCACAGATAGAGTGGATGTGGAGAGGATGTTTCCTATAGTGGGGGAGACTGGGACCAGAGGACACAGATGGAGAGGATGTTTCCTATAGTGGGGGAGTCTGGGACAGAGGGCACAGATAGAGTGGATGTGGAGAGGATGTTTCCTATGGTGGGGGAGTCTAGGACCAGAGGACACAGATAGAGTGGATGTGGAGAGGATGTTTCCTATAGTGGGGGAGACTAGGGCCAGAGGACACAGATATAGAGTCGATGCGGAGAGGATGTTTCCTATAGTGGGGGGAGTCTAGGACCAGAGGACACAGATAGAGTGGATGTGGAGAGGATGTTTCTTATAGTGGGGGAGTCGAGGACCAGAGGAGACAGATATAGAGTCGATGCGGAGAGGATGTTTCCTATAGTGGGGGAGACTAGGGCCAGAGGACACAGATAGAGTGGATGTGGAGAGGGTGTTTCCTATGGTGGGGGAGTCTAGGACCAGAGGGGACAGATATAGTGGATGCGGAGAGGATGTTTCCTATAGTGGGGGAGTCTAGGACCAGAGGACACAGATAGAGTGGATGTGGAGAGGATGTTTCCTATAGTGGTGGAGTCTAGGACCAGAGGACACAGATAGAGTGGATGCGGAGAGGATGTTTCCTATAGTGGGGGAGTAGAGGACTAGAGGACACAGATAGAGTGGATGTGGAGAGGATGTTTCCTATAGTGGGGGAGTCTAGGACCAGAGGACACAGATAGAGAGGATGTTTCCTATAGTGGGGGAGTCTAGGACCAGAGGACTCAGATAGAGAGGATGTTTCCTATAGTGGGGGAGTCTAGGACCAGAGGACACAGATAGAGTCGATGCGGAGAGGATGTTTCCTATAGTGGGGGGAGTCTAGGACCAGAGGACACAGATAGAGTGGATGTGGAGACGATGTTTCTTATAGTGGGGGAGTCGAGGACCAGAGGACACAGATATAGAGTCGATACGGAGAGGATGTTTCCTATAGTGGGGGAGACTAGGGCCAGAGGACACAGATAGAGTGGATGTGGAGAGGGTGTTTCCTATGATGGGGGAGTCTAGGACCAGAGGGGACAGATAGAGTGGATGCGGAGAGGATGTTTCCTATAGTGGTGGAGTCTAGGACCAGAGGACACAGATAGAGTGGATGTGGAGAGGATGTTTCCTATAGTGGGGGAGTCTAGGACCAGAGGACACAGATAGAGTGGATGCGGAGAGGATGTTTCCTATAGTGGGGGAGTAGAGGACTAGAGGACACAGATAGAGTGGATGTGGAGAGGATGTTTCCTATGGTGGGGGAGTCTAGGACCAGGGGACACAGATATAGAGGATGTTTCCTATAGTGGGGGAGTCTAGGACCAGAGGACTCAGATAGAGAGGATGTTTCCTATAGTGGGGGAGTCTAGGACCAGAGGACACAGATAGAGTGGATGTGGAGAGGATCATTCCTATAGTGGGGGAGACTAGGGCCAGAGGACACAGATAGAGTGGATGTGGAGAGGATGTTTTCTATAGTGGGGGAGTATATGACCAGAGGACACAGATAGAGTGGATGCGGAGAGGATGTTTCCTATGGTGGGGGAGTCTAGGACCAGAGGACACAGATAGAGTGGATTTGGAGAGGATGTTTCCTATTGTGGGGGAGTCTAGGGCCAGAGGACACAGATAGAGTAGATGTGGAGAGGATGTTTCCTGAAGTGGGGGAGTCTAGGACCAGAGGGCACAGATAGAGTGGATGTGGAGAGGATGTTTCCTATAATGGTGGAGTCTAGGACCAGAGGACACAGATAGAGTAGATGTGGAGAGGGTGTTTCCTATAGTGGGGGAGACTAGGGCCAGAGGATACAGATAGAGTGGATGCGGAGAGGATGTTTCCTATAGTGCGGGAGTCGCGGACCAGAGGACACAGATAGAGTGGATGTGGAGAGGATGTTTCCTATAGTGGGGGAGTCTAGGACCAGAGGACTCAGATAGAGAGGATGTTTCCTATAGTGGGGGAGTCTAGGACCAGAGGACACAGATAGAGTGGATGTGGAGAGGATGTTTCCTATAGTGGGGGAGACTAGGACCAGAGGACACAGATAGAGAGGATGTTTCCTATAGTGGGGGAGTCTGGGACAGAGGGCACAGAGAGAGTGGATGTGGAGAGGATGTTTCCTATGGTGGGGGAGTCTAGGACCAGAGGACACAGATAGAGTGGATGTGGAGAGGATGTTTCCTATAGTGGGGGAGACTAGGGCCAGAGGACACAGATAGAGTGGATGTGGAGGGGATGTTTCTTATAGTGGGGTAGTCGGGGACCAGAGGACACAGATAGAGTGGATGTGGAGAGGATGTTTCTTATAGTGGGGGGAGTCGAGGACCAGAGGACACAGATAGAGTGGATGTGGAGAGGATGTTTCCTGTAGTGGGGGAGTATAGGACCAGAGGACATAGATAGAGTGGATGTGGAGAGGATGTTTCCTATAGTGGGGTAGTCTAGGACCAGAGGACACAGATAGAGTGGATGCGGAGAGGATGTTTCCTGTGGTGGGGGAGTCTAGGACCAGAGGACACAGATAGAGTGGATGCGGAGAGGATGTTTCCTATGGTGGGGGAGTCTAGGACCAGAGGACACAGATAGAGTGGATTTGGAGAGGATGTTTCCTATTGTGGGGGAGTCTAGGACCAGAGGACACAGATAGAGTGGATGTGGAGAGGATGTTTCCTGTAGTGGGGGAGTCTAGGACCAGAGGGCACAGATAGAGTGGATGTGGAGAGGATGTTTCCGAGAATGGGGGTGTCTAGTACCAGAGGACACAGATAGAGTAGATGTGGAGAGGGTGTATCCTATAGTGCGGGAGTCGCGGACCAGAGGACACAGATAGAGTGGATGTGGAGAGGATTTTTCCTATAGTGGGGGAGTCTAGGACCAGAGGACACAGATAGAGAGGATGTTTCCTATAGTGGGGGAGTCTAGGACCAGAGGACACAGATAGAGTGGATGTGGAGAGGATGTTTCCTATAGTGGGGGAGACTAGGACCAGAGGACACAGATAGAGAGGATGTTTCCTATAGTGGGGGAGTCTGGGAGAGAGGGCACAGATAGAGTGGATGTGGAGAGGATGTTTCCTATAGTGGGGGAGACTAGGACCAGAGGACACAGATGGAGAGGATGTTTCCTATAGTGGGGGATTCTGGGACAGAGGGCACAGATAGAGTGGATGTGGAGAGGATGTTTCCTATGGTGGGGGAGTCTAGGACCAGAGGACACAGATAGAGTGGATGTGGAGAGGATGTTTCCTATAGTGGGGGAGAATAGGGCCAGAGGACACAGATAGAGTGGATACGGAGAGGATGTTTCCTATAGTGCGGGAGTCGCTGACCAGAGGACACAGATAGAGTAAATGCGGAGAGGATGTTTCCTACAGTGGGGGAGTCTAGGACCAGAGGACACAGATATAGAGTCGATGCGGAGAGGATGTTTCCTATAGTGGGGGGAGTCTAGGACCAGAGGACACAGATAGAGTGGATGTGGAGAGGATGTTTCTTATAGTGGGGGAGACTAGGGCCAGAGGACACAGATAGAGTGGATGTGGAGAGGATGTTTCCTGTAGTGGGGGAGTGTAGGACCAGAGGGCACAGATAGAGTGGATGTGGAGAGGATGTTTCCGAGAATGGGGGTGTCTAGTACCAGAGGACACAGATAGAGTAGATGTGGAGAGGGTGTTTCCTATAGTGCGGGAGTCGCGGACCAGAGGACACAGATAGAGTGGATGTGGAGAGGATGTTTCCTATAGTGAGGGAGTCTAGGACTAGAGGACACAGATAGAGAGGATGTTTCCTATAGTGGGGGAGTCTGGGACCAGAGGACACAGATAGAGTGGATGTGGAGAGGATGTTTCCTATAGTGGGGGAGACTAGGACCAGAGGACACAGATAGAGTGGATGTGGAGAGGATGTTTCCTATAGTGGGGGAGACTAGGACCAGAGGACACAGATAGAGAGGATGTTTCCTATAGTGGGGGAGTCTGGGACAGAGGGCACAGATAGAGTGGATGTGGAGAGGATGTTTCCTACAGTGGGGGAGTCGAGGACCAGAGGACACAGAAATAGAGTCGATGCGGAGAGGATGTTTCCTATAGTGGGGGAGACTAGGGCCAGAGGACACAGATAGAGTGGATGTGGAGAGGGTGTTTCCTATGGTGGGGGAGTCTAGGACCAGAGGGGACAGATATAGTGGATGCGGAGAGGATGTTTCCTGTAGTGGGGGAGTCTAGGACCAGAGGGCACAGATAGAGTGGATGTGGAGAGGATGTTTCCGAGAATGGGGTTGTCTAGTACCAGAGGACACAGATAGAGTAGATGTGGAGAGGGTGTTTCCTATAGTGCGGGAGTCGCGGACCAGAGGACACAGATAGAGTGGATGTGGAGAGGATGTTTCCTATAGTGAGGGAGTCTAGGACCAGAGGACACAGATAGAGAGGATGTTTCCTATAGTGGGGGAGTCTAGGACCAGAGGACACAGATAGAGAGGATGTTTCCTATAGTGGGGGAGTCTGGGACAGAGGGCACAGATAGAGTGGATGTGGAGAGGATGTTTCCTATAGTGGGGGAGACTAGGACCAGAGGACACAGATGGAGAGGATGTTTCCTATAGTGGGGGAGTCTGGGACAGAGGGCACAGATAGAGTGGATGTGGAGAGGATGTTTCCTATGGTGGGGGAGTCTAGGACCAGAGGACACAGATAGAGTGGATGTGGAGAGGATGTTTCCTATAGTGGGGGAGAATAGGGCCAGAGGACACAGATAGAGTGGATGCGGAGAGGATGTTTCCTATAGTGCGGGAGTCGCTGACCAGAGGACACAGATAGAGTAAATGCGGAGAGGATGTTTCCTACAGTGGGGGAGTTTAGGACCAGAGGACACAGATATAGAGTCGATGCGGAGAGGATGTTTCCTATAGTGGGGGGAGTCTAGGACCAGAGGACACAGATAGAGTGGATGTGGAGAGGATGTTTCTTATAGTGGGGGAGTCGAGGACCAGAGGACACAGATATAGAGTCGATGCGGAGAGGATGTTTCCTATAGTGGGGGAGACCAGGGCCAGAGGACACAGATAGAGTGGATGTGGAGAGGGTGTTTCCTATGGTGGGGGAGTCTAGGACCAGAGGGGACAGATATAGTGGATGCGGAGAGGATGCTTCCTATAGTGGGGGAGTCTAGGACCAGAGGACACAGATAGAGTGGATGTGGAGAGGATGTTTCCTATAGTGGTGGAGTCTAGGACCAGAGGACACAGATAGAGTGGATGCGGAGAGGATGTTTCCTATAGTGGGGGAGTAGAGGACTAGAGGACACAGATAGAGTGGATGTGGAGAGGATGTTTCCTATAGTGGGGGAGTCTAGGACCAGAGGACACAGATAGAGAGGATGTTTCCTATAGTGGGGGAGTCTAGGACCAGAGGACTCAGATAGAGAGGATGTTTCCTATAGTGGGGGAGTCTAGGACCAGAGGACACAGATAGAGTGGATGTGGAGAGCATGTTTCCTATAGTGGGGGAGTCTAGGACCAGAGGACACAGATAGAGTCGATGCGGAGAGGATGTTTCCTATAGTGGGGGGAGCCTAGGACCAGAGGTCACAGATAGAGTGGATGTGGAGAGGATGTTTCTTATAGTGGGGGAGTCAAGGACCAGAGGACACAGATATAGAGTCGATGCGGAGAGGATGTTTCCTATAGTGGGGGAGACTAGGGCCAGAGGACACAGATAGAGTGGATGTGGAGAGGGTGTTTCCTATGGTGGGGCAGTCTAGGACCAGAGGGGACAGATAGAGTGGATGCGGAGAGGATGTTTCCTATAGTGGTGGAGTCTAGGACCAGAGGACACAGATAGAGTGGATGTGGAGAGGATGTTTCCTATAGTGGGGGAGTCTAGGACCAGAGGACACAGATAGAGTGGATGCGGAGAGGATGTTTCCTATAGTGGGGGAGTAGAGGATTAGAGGACACAGATAGAGTGGATGTGGAGAGGATGTTTCCTATAGTGGGGGAGTCTAGGACCAGGGGACACAGATAGAGAGGATGTTTCCTATAGTGGGGGAGTCTAGGACCAGAGGACTCAGATAGAGAGGATGTTTCTTATAGTGGGGGAGTCTAGGACCAGAGGACACAGATAGAGTGGATGTGGAGAGGATCATTCCTATAGTGGGGGAGACTAGGGCCAGAGGACACAGATAGTGTGGATGCGGAGAGGATGTTTCCTATGGTGGGGGAGTCTAGGACCAGAGGGGATAGATAGAGTGGATGCGGAGAGGATGTTTCCTATAGTGGGGGGAGTCTAGGACCAGAGGACACAGATAGAGTGGATGTGGAGAGGATGTTTCTTATAGTGGGGTAGTCGGGGACCAGAGGACACAGATAGAGTGGATGTGGAGAGGATGTTTCTTATAGTGGGGGGAGTCGAGGACCAGAGGACACTGATAGAGTGGATGTGGAGAGGATGTTTCCTGTAGTGGGGGAGTATAGGACCAGAGGACACAGATAGAGTGGATGTGGAGAGCATGTTTCCTATAGCGGGGGAGTCTAGGACCAGAGGGCACAGATAGAGTGGATGTGGAGAGGATGTTTCCTATAGTGGGGGAGTCTAGGACCAGAGGATTCAGATAGAGTAGATGTGGAGAGGATGTTTCCTATAGTGGGGGAGTCTAGGACCAGAGGACACAGATAGAGTGGATGCGGAGAGGATGTTTCCTATAGTGGGGGAGTCGAGGACTAGAGGACACAGATAGAGTGGATGTGGAGAGAATGTTTCCTATAGTGGGGGAGTCTAGGACCAGAGGACACAGATAGAGAGGATGTTTCCTATAGTGGGGGAGTCTGGGACCAGAGGGCACAGATAGAGTGGATGTGGAGAGGATGTTTCCTATAGTGGGGGAGTCTAGGACCAGAGGGCACAGATAGAGTGGATGTGGAGAGTATGTTTCCTATGGTGGGGGAGTCTAGGACCAGAGGACACAGATAGAGTGGATGTGGAGAGGATGTTTCCTATAGTGGGGGAGACTAGGGCCAGAGGACACAGATAGAGTGGATGCGGAGAGGATGTTTCCTATGGTGGGGGAGTCTAGGACCAGAGGGGACAGATAGAGTGGATGCGGAGAGGATGTTTCCTATAGTGGGGGAGTCTAGGACCAGAGGACACAGATGTAGAGTCGATGCGGAGAGGATGTTTTTATGGTGGAGGAGTCTAGGACCACAGATAGAGTGGATGGGGAAAGGATGTTTCCTATAGTGGGGGAGTCTAGGACCAGAGGACACAAATAGAGTGGATGTGGTGAGGATGTTTCCTATTGTGGGGTAGTCTAGGACCAGAGACAGAGTGGATGTGGAGAGGATGTTTCCTATAGTGGGGTAGTCTAGGAACAGAGGACACAGATAGAGTGGATGTGGAGAGGATGTTTCCTGTGGTGGGGGAGTATATGACCAGAGGACACAGATAGAGTGGATGCGGAGAGGATGATTCCTATGGTGGGGGAGTCTAGGACCAGAGGACATAGATAGAGTGGATTTGGAGAGGATGTTTCCTGTAGTGGCGGAGTCTAGGACCAGAGGGCACAGATAGAATGGATGTGGAGAGGATGTTTCGTATAATGGGGGAGTCTAGGACCAGAGGACACAGATAGAGTAGATGTGGAGAGGGTGTTTCCTATAGTGGGGGAGACTAGGGCCAGAGGACACAGATACTGTGGATGCGGAGAGGATGTTTCCTATAGTGCGGGAGTCGCGGACCAGAGGACACAGATAGAGTGGATGTGGAGAGGATGTTTCCTATAGTGGGGGAGTCTAGGACCAGAGGACACAGATAGAGAGGATGTTTCCTATAGTGGGGGAGTCTAGGACCAGAGGACACAGATAGAGTGGATGTGGAGAGAATGTTTCCTATAGTGGGGGAGACTAGGACCAGAGGACACAGATAGAGAGGATGTTTCCTATAGTGGGGGAGTCTGGGACAGAGGGCACAGATAGAGTGGATGTGGAGAGGATGTTTCCTATGGTGGGGGAGTCTAGGACCAGAGGACACAGATAGAGTGGATGTGGAGAGGATGTTTCCTATAGTGGGGGAGACTAGGGCCAGAGGACACAGATAGAGTGGATGCGGAGAGGATGTTTCCTATAGTGCGGGAGTCGCGGACCAGAGGACACAGATAGAGTGGATGCGGAGAGGATGTTTCCTACAGTGGGGGAGTCTAGGACCAGAGGACACAGATATAGAGTCGATGCGGAGAGGATGTTTCCTATAGTGGGGGGAGTCTAGGACCAGAGGACACAGATAGAGTGGATGTGGAGAGGATGTTTCTTATAGTGGGGGAGTCGAGGACCAGAGGACACAGATATAGAGTCGATGCGGAGAGGATGTTTCCTATAGTGGGGGAGACTAGGGCCAGAGGACACAGATAGAGTGGATGTGGAGAGGGTGTTTCCTATGGTGGGGGAGTCTAGGACCAGAGGGGACAGATAGAGTGGATGTATAGAGGATGTTTCCTATAGTGGGGGAGTCTAGGACTAGAGACAGAGTGGATGTGGAGAGGATGTTTCCTATAGTGGGGTAGTCTAGGACCAGAGGGCACAGATAGAGTGGATGCGGAGAGGCTGTTTCCTCTGGTGGGGGAGTCTAGGACCAGAGGACACACATAGAGTGGATGCGGAGAGGATGTTTCCTATGGTGGGGGAGTCTAGGACCAGAGGACACAGATAGAATGGATTTGGAGAGGATATTTCCTATTGTGGGGGAGTCTAGGACCAGAGGACACAGATAGAGTGGATGTGGAGAGGATTTTTCCTGTAGTGGGGGAGTCTAGGACCAGAGGGCACAGATAGAGTGGATGTGGAGAGGATGTTTCCTATAATGTGGGAGTCTAGGACCAGAGGACACAGATAGAGTAGATGTGGAGAGGGTGTTTCCTATAGTGGGGGAGACTAGGGCCAGAGGACACAGATAGAGTGGATGCGGAGAGGATGTTTCCTATAGTGCGGGAGTTGCGGACCAGAGGACACAGATAGAGTGGATGTGGAGAGGATTTTTCCTATAGTGGGGGAGACTAGGACCAGAGGACACAGATAGAGAGGATGTTTCCTATAGTGGGGGAGTCTAGGACCAGAGGACACAGATAGAGTGGATGTGGAGAGGATGTTTCCTATGGTGGGGGAGTCTAGGACCAGAGGGGACAGATAGAGTGGATGCGGAGAGGATGTTCCCTATAGTGGGGGAGTCTCGGACCAGAGGACACAGATATAGAGTCGATGCGGAGAGGATGTTTCCTATAGTGGGGGGAGACTAGGACCAGAGGAGACAGATAGAGTGGATGTGGAGAGGATGTTTCTTATAGTGGGGGAGTCGAGGACCAGAGGACACAGATAGAGTGGATGTGGAGAGGATGTTTCCTATAGTGGGGGAGTCTAGGACCAGAGGACACAGATAGAGTGGATGTGGAGAGGATGTTTCCTATAGTGGGGGAGTCTAGGACCAGAGGACACAGATAGAGTGGATGTGGAGAGGATATTTCCTATAGTGGGGGAGTCTAGGACCAGAGGACACAGATAGAGTGGATATGGAAAGGATGTTTCCTATAGTGGGGGCGTCTAGGACCAGAGGACCCAGATAGAGTGGATGCGGAGAGGATGTTTCCTATGGTGGGGGAGTCTAGGACCAGAGGGGACAGATAGAGTGGATGCGGAGAGGATGTTTCCTATAGTGGGGGAGTCTAGGACCAGAGGACACAGATATAGAGTCGATGCAGAGAGGATGTTTCCTATAGTGGGGGGAGTCTAGGAACAGAGGACACAGATAGAGTGGATGTGGAGAGGATGTTTCTTATAGTGGGGGAGTCGAGGACCAGAGGACACAGATAGAGTGGATGTGGAGAGGATGTTTCTTATTGTGGGGGGAGTCGAGGACCAGAGGACAAAGATAGAGTGGATGTGGAGAGGATGTTTCCTGTAGTGGGGGAGTCTAGGACCAGAGGACACAGATAGAGTAGATGTGGAGAGGATGTTTCCTATAGTGGGGGAGTCTAGGACCAGAGGACACAGATAGAGTGGATGCAGAGCGGATGTTTCCTATGGTGGGGGAGTTTAGGACCAGAGGGGACAGATAGAGTGGATGCGGAGAGGATGTTTCCTATAGTGGGGGAGTCTAGGACCAGAGGACACAGATATAGAGTCGATGCAGAGAGGATGTTTCCTATAGTGGGGGAGACTAGGCCAGAGGACACAGATAGAGTGGATGCGGAGAGGATGTTTCCTATGGTGGGGGAGTCTAGGACCAGAGGGGACAGATAGAGTGGATGCGGAGAGGATGTTTCCTATAGTGGGAGAGTCTAGGACCAGAGGACACAGCTAGAGTGGATGTGGAGAGGATGTTTCCTATAGTGGGGGAGTCTAGGACCAGAGGACACAGATAGAGTGGATGTGGAGAGGATGTTTCCTATAGTGGGGGAGTCTAGGACCAGAGGACACAGATAGAGTGGATGTGGATTGGATGTTTCCTATAGTGGGGGCGTCTAGGACCAGAGGACACAGATAGAGTGGATGCGGAGAGGATGTTTCCTATGGTGGGGGAGTCTAGGACCAGAGGGGACAGATAGAGTGGATGCGGAGAGGATGTTTCCTATAGTGGGGGAGTCTAGGACCAGAGGACACAGATATAGAGTCGATGCAGAGAGGATGTTTCCTATAGTGGGGGGAGTCTAGGAACAGAGGACACAGATAGAGTGGATGTGGAGAGGATGTTTCTTATAGTGGGGGAGTCGAGGACCAGAGGACACAGATAGAGTGGATGTGGAGAGGATGTTTCTTATTGTGGGGGGAGTCGAGGACCAGAGGACAAAGATAGAGTGGATGTGGAGAGGATGTTTCCTGTAGTGGGGGAGTCTAGGACCAGAGGACACAGATAGAGTAGATGTGGAGAGGATGTTTCCTATCGTGGGGGAGTCAAGGACCAGAGGACACAGATAGAGTGGATGCAGAGCGGATGTTTCCTATGGTGGGGGAGTCTAGGACCAGAGGGGACAGATAGCGTGCATGCGGAGAGGATGTTTCCTATAGTGGGGGAGCCTAGGACCAGAGGACACAGATATAGAGTCGATGCAGAGAGGATGTTTCCTATAGTGGGAGAGTCTAGGACCAGAGGACACAGATAGAGTGGATGTGGAGAGGATGTTTCCTATAGTGGGGGAGTCTAGGACCAGAGGACACAGATAGAGTGGATGTGGACAGGATATTTCCTATAGTGGGGGAGTCTAGGACTAGAGGACACAGATAGAGTGGATGTGGAGAGGATGTTTCCTATAGTGGGGGAGACTAGGGCCAGAGGACACAGATAGAGTCGATGCGGAGAGGATGTTTTCATGGTGGGGGAGTCTAGGACCACAGATAGAGTGGATGGGGAGAGGATGTTTCCTATAGTGGGGGAGTCTAGGACCAGAGGACACAGATATAGAGTCGATGCGGAGAGGACGTTTCCTATAATGGGGGAGTCTAGGACCAGAGGACAGAGATCGAGTGGACGCGGAGAGGATGTTTCCTATGGTGGGGGAGTCTCGGACCAGAGGGTCAGATAGAGTGGATGCGGAGAGGATGTTTTCAATAGTGGGGGAGTCTAGGACCAGAGGACACAGATATAGAGTCGGTGCAGAGAGGATGTTTCCTATAGTGGGGGAGTCTAGGACCAGAGGACACAGATAGAGTGGATGTGGAGAGGATGTTTCCTATAGTGGGGGAGTCTAGGACCAGAGGACACAGATAGAGTGGATGTGGAGAGGATGTTTCCTATAGTGGGAGAGTCTAGGACCAGAGGACACAGATAGAGTGGATGTGGAGAGGATGTTTCCTATAGTGGGGGAGACTAGGGCCAGAGGACACAGATAGAGTCGAAGCGGAGAGTATGTTTTTATGGTGGGGGATTCTAGGACCAGATAGAGTGGATGGGGAGAGGATGTTTCCTATAGTGGGGGAGTCTAGGACCAGAGGACACAGATATAGAGTCGATGCGGAGAGGAAGTTTCCTATAATGGGGGAGTCTAGGACCAGAGGACACAGATAGAGTGGACGCGGAGAGGATGTTTCCTATGGTGGGGGAGTCTAGGACCAGAGGGGACAGATAGAGTGGATGCGTAGAGGATGTTTCCTATAGTGGGGGAGTCTAGGACCAGAGGACACAGATATAGAGTCGATGCGGAGAGGACGTTTCCTGTAGTGGGTGAGTCTAGGACCAGAGGGCACAGATAGAGTGGATGTGGAGAGGATGTTTCCTATAATGGGGGAGTCTAGGACCAGAGGACACAATAGAGTGGATGTGGAGAGGATGTTTCCTATAGTGGGGGAGTATAGGACCAGAGGACACAGATAGAGTGGATGTGGAGAGGATGTTTCCTATAGTGGGGGAGTCTAGGACCAGAGGACACAGATAGAGTGGATGTGGAGAGGATGTTTCCTATAGTGGGGGAGTCTAGGACCAGAGAACACAGATAGAGTGGATGTGGAGAGGATGTTTCCTGTAGTGGGGGAGTATAGGACCAGAGGACACAGATAGAGTAGATGTGGAGAGGATGTTTCCTATAGTGGGGGAGTCTAGGACCAGAGGACACAGATAGAGTGGATGCGGAGAGGATGTTTCCTATAGTGGGGGAGTCGAGGACTAGAGGACACAGAGAGAGTGGATGTGGAGAGGATGTTTCCAAAAGTGGGGGAGTCTAGGACCAGAGGACACAGATAGAGAGGATGTTTCCTATAGTGGGGGAGTCTGGGACCAGAGGGCACAGATAGAGTGGATGTGGAGAGGATGTTTCCTATGGTGGGGGAGTCTAGGACCAGAGGGCACAGATAGAGTGGATGTGGAGAGGATGTTTCCTATAGTGGGGGAGACTAGGGCCAGAGGACACAGATAGAGTGGCTGCAGAGAGGATGCTTCCTGTAGTGGGGGAGTCTAGGACTAGAGGACACAGATAGAGTGGATGTGGAGAGGATGTTTCCTTTCGTGGGGGAGACTAGGGCCAGAGGACACAGATAGAGTGGATGCGGAGAGGATGTTTCCTATGGTAGGGGAGTCTAGGACCAGAGGGGACAGATAGAGTGGATGCGGAGAGGATGTTTCCTATAGTGGGGGAGTCTAGGACCAGAGGACACAGATGTAGAGTCGATGCGGAGAGGATGTTTTTATGGTGGAGGAGTCTAGGACCACAGATAGAATGGATGGGGAAACGATGTTTCCTATAGTGGGGGAGTCTAGGACCAGAGGACACAGATAGAGTGGATGTGGAGAGGATGTTTCCTATAGTGGGGTAGTCTAGGACCAGAGACAGAGTGGATGTGGAGAGGATGTTTCCTATAGTGGGGTAGTCTAGGACCAGAGGACACAGATAGAGTGGATGCGGAGAGGATGTTTCCTGTGGTGGGGGAGTCTAGGACCAGAGGACACAGATAGAGTGGATGCGGAGAGGATGTTTCCTATGGTGGGGGAGTCTAGGACCAGAGGACACAGATAGAGTGGATTTGGAGAGGATGTTTCCTATTGTGGGGGAGTCTAGGACCAGAGGACACAGATAGAGTGGATGTGGAGAGGATGTTTCCTGTAGTGGGGGAGTCTAGGACCAGAGGGCACAGATAGAGTGGATGTGGAGAGGATGTTTCCTATAATGGGGGAGTCTAGGACGAGAGGACACAGATAGAGTAGATGTGGAGAGGGTGTTTCCTATAGTGGGGGAGACTAGGGCCAGAGGACACAGATAGAGTGGATGCGGAGAGGATGTTTCCTATAGTGCGGGAGTCGCGGTCCAGAGGACACAGATAGAGTGGATGTGGAGAGGATGTTTCCTATAGTGGGGGAGTCTAGGACCAGAGGACACAGATAGAGAGGATGTTTCCTATAGTTGGGGAGTCTAGGACCAGAGGACACAGATAGAGTGGATGTGGAGAGGATGTTTCCTATAGTGGGGGAGACTAGGACCAGAGGACACAGATAGAGAGGATGTTTCCTATAGTGGGGGAGTCTGGGACAGAGGGCACAGTTAGAGTGGATGTGGAGAGGATGTTTCCTATGGTGGGGGAGTCTAGGACCAGAGGACACAGATAGAGTGGATGTGGAGAGGATGTTTCCTATAGTTGGGGAGACTAGGGCCAGAGGACACAGACAGAGTGGATGCGGAGAGGATGTTTCCTATGGTGGGGGAGTCTAGGACCAGAGGGGACAGATAGAGTGGATGCGGAGAGGATGTTCCCTATAGTGGGGGAGTCTAGGACCAGAGGACACAGATATAGAGTTGATGCGGAGAGGATGTTTCCTATAGTGGGGGGAGTCTAGGACCAGAGGACACAGATAGAGTGGATGCGGAGAGGATGTGTCCTATGGTGGGGGAGTCTAGGACCAGAGGACACAGATAGAGTGGATTTGGAGAGGATGTTTCCTATTGTGGGGGAGTCTAGGACCAGAGGACACAGATAGAGTGGATGTGGAGAGGATGTTTCCTGTAGTGGGGGAGTCTAGGACCAGAGGGCACAGATAGAGTGGATGTGGAGAGGATGTTTCCTATAATGGGGGAGTCTAGGACTAGAGGACACAGATAGAGTAGATGTGGAGAGGGTGTTTCCTATAGTGGGTGAGACTAGGGCCAGAGGACACAGATAGAGTGGATGCGGAGAGGATGTTTCCTATAGTGCGGGAGTCGCGGTCCAGAGGACACAGATAGAGTGGATGTGGAGAGGATGTTTCCTATAGTGGGGGAGTCTAGGACCAGAGGACACAGATAGAGAGGATGTTTCCTATAGTTGGGGAGTCTAGGACCAGAGGACACAGATAGAGTGGATGTGGAGAGGATGTTTCCTATAGTGGGGGAGACTAGGACCAGAGGACACAGATAGAGAGGATGTTTCCTATAGTGGGGGAGTCTGGGACAGAGGGCACAGATAGAGTGGATGTGGAGAGGATGTTTCCTATGGTGGGGGAGTCTAGGACCAGAGGACACAGATAGAGTGGATGTGGAGAGGATGTTTCCTATAGTGGGGGAGACTAGGGCCAGAGGACACAGACAGAGTGGATGCGGAGAGGATGTTTCCTATGGTGGCGGAGTCTAGGACCAGAGGGGACAGATAGAGTGGATGCGGAGAGGATGTTCCCTATAGTGGGGCAGTCTAGGACCAGAGGACACAGATATAGAGTTGATGCGGAGAGGATGTTTCCTATATTGGGGGGAGTCTAGGACCAGAGGACACAGATAGAGTGGATGTGGAGAGGTTGTTTTTATAGTGGGGGAGTCGAGGACCAGAGGACACAGATAGAGTGGATGTGGAGAGGATGTTTCCTATAGTGGGGGAGTCTAGGACCAGAGGACACAGATAGAGTGGATGTGGAGAGGATGTTTCCTATAGTGGGGGAGTCTAGGACCAGAGGACACAGATAGAGTGGATGTGGAGAGGATGTTTCCTATAGTGGGGGAGTCTAGGACCAGAGGACACAGATAGAGTGGATGTGGAGAGGATGTTTCCTATAGTGGGGGAGTCTAGGACCAGAGGACACAGATAGAGTGGATGTGGAAAGGATGTTTCCTATAGTGGGGGAGTCTAGGACCAGAGGACACAGATAGAGTGGATGCGGAGAGGATGTTTCCTACAGTGGGGGAGTAGAGGACTAGAGGACACAGATAGAGTGGATGTGGAGAGGATGTTTCCTATAGTGGGGGAGTCTAGGACCAGAGGACACAGATAGAGAGGATGTTTCCTATAGTGGGGGAGTCTAGGACCAGAGGACTCAGATAGAGAGGATGTTTCCTATAGTGGGGGAGTCTGGGACAATAGGACACAGATAGAGTGGATGTGGAGAGGATGTTTCCTATATTAGGGGAGTCTAGGACCAGAGGACACAGATAGAGTGGATGGGGAGAGGATGTTTCCTATAGTGGGGGAGTCTAGGACCAGAGGACACAGATAGAGTCGATGCGGAGAGGATGTTTCCTATAGTGGGGGGAGTCTAGGACCAGAGGACACAGATAGAGTGGATGTGGAGAGGATGTTTCTTATAGTGCGGGAGTCGAGGACCAGAGGACACAGATATAGAGTCGATGCGGACAGGATGTTTCCTATAGTGGGGGAGACTAGGGCCAGAGGACACAGATAGAGTGGATGTGGAGAGGGTGTTTCCTATGGTGGGGGAGTCTAGGACCAGAGGGGACAGATAGAGTGGATGCGGAGAGGATGTTTCCTATAGTGGGGGAGTATAGGACCAGAGGACACAGATAGAGTGGATGTGGAGAGGATGGTTCCTATAGTGGGGGAGTCTTGGACCAGAGGACACAGATAGATTGGATGCGGAGAGGATGTTTCCTATAGTGGGGGAGTAGAGGACTAGAGGACACAGATAGAGTGGATGTGGAGAGGATGTTTCCTATATTGGGGGAGTCTAGGACCAGGGGACACAGATAGAGAGGATGTTTCCTATAGTGGGGGAGTCTAGGACCAGAGGACTCAGATAGAGAGGATGTTTCTTATAGTGGGGGAGTCTAGGACCAGAGGACACAGATAGAGTGGATGTGGAGAGGATGTTTCCTGTAGTGGGGGAGTCTAGGACCAGAGGGCACAGATAGAGTGGATGTGGAGAGGATGTTTCCTATAATGGGGGAGTCTAAGACTAGAGGACACAGATAGAGTAGATGTGGAGAGGGTGTTTCCTATAGTGGGGGAGACTAGGGCCAGAGGACACAGATAGAGTGGATGCGGAGAGGATGTTTCCTATAGTGCGGGAGTCGCGGTCCAGAGGACACAGATAGAGTGGATGTGGAGAGGATGTTTCCTATAGTGGGGGAGTCTAGGACCAGAGGACACAGATAGAGAGGATGTTTCCTATAGTTGGGGAGTCTAGGACCAGAGGACACAGATAGAGTGGATGTGGAGAGGATGTTTCCTATAGTGGGGGAGACTAGGACCAGAGGACTCAGATAGAGAGGATGTTTCCTATAGTGGGGGAGTCTGGGACAGAGGGCACAGATAGAGTGGATGTGGAGAGGATGTTTCCTATAGTGGGGGAGACTAGGGCCAGAGGACACAGACAGAGTGGATGCGGAGAGGATGTTTCCTATGGTGGGGGAGTCTAGGACCAGAGGGGACAGATAGAGTGGATGCGGAGAGGATGTTCCCTATAGTGGGGGAGTCTAGGACCAGAGGACACAAATATAGAGTTGATGCGGAGAGGATGTTTCCTATAGTGGGGAGAGTCTAGGACCAGAGGACACAGATAGAGTGGATGTGGAGAGGATGTTTCTTATAGTGGGGGAGTCGAGGACCAGAGGACACAGATAGAGTGGATGTGGAGAGGATGTTTCCTATAGTGGGGGAGTCTAGGACCAGAGGACACAGATAGAGTGGATGTGGAGAGGATGTTTCCTATAGTGGGGGAGTCTAGGACCAGAGGACACAGATTGAGTGGATGTGGAGAGGATGTTTCCTATAGTGGGGGAGTCTAGCAACAGAGGACACAGATAGAGTGGATGTGGAGAGGATGTTTTCTATAGTGGGGGAGTCTAGGACCAGAGGACACAGATAGAGTGGATGTGGAGTGGATGTTTCCTATAGTGGGGGAGTCTAGGACCAGAGGACACAGATAGAGTGGATGCGGAGAGGATGTTTCCTATGGTGGGGGAGTCTAGGACCAGACGGGACAGATAGAGTGGATGCGGAGAGGATGTTTCCTATAGTGGGGGAGTCTAGGACCAGAGGACACAGATAGAGTGGATGTGGAGAGGATGTTTCCTATAGTGGGGGAGTCTAGGACCAGAGGACACAGATAGAGTGGATGCGGCGAGGATGTTTCCTATAGTGGGGGAGTAGAGGACTAGAGGACACAGATAGAGTGGATGTGGAGAGAATGTTTCCTATAGTGGGGGAGTCTAGGACCAGAGGACACTGATAGAGAGGATGTTTCCTATAGTGCGGGAGTCGCGGACCATAGGACACAGATAGAGTGGATGTGGAGAGGATGTTTCCTATTCTGGGGGAGTCTAGGACCAGAGGACACAGATAGAGAGGATGTGGAGAGGATATTTCCTATAGTGGGGGAGACTAGGACCAGAGGACACAGATAGAGAGGATGTTTCCTATAGTGGGGGAGTCTGGGACAGAGGGCACAGATAGAGTGGATGTGGAGAGGATGTTTCCTATGGTGGGGGAGTCTAGGACCAGAGGACACAGATAGAGTGGATGTGGAGAGGATGTTTCCTATAGTGGGGGAGTCGGGGACCAGAGGACACAGATAGAGTGGATGTGGAGAGGATGTTTCTTATAGTGGGGGGAGTCGAGGACCACAGGACACAGATAGAATGGATGTGCAGAGGATGTTTCCTGTAGTGGGGGAGTATAGGACCAGAGGACACAGATAGAGTAGATGTGGAGAGGATGTTTCCTATAGTGGGGGAGTCTAGGACCAGAGGACACAGATAGAGTGGATGCGGAGAGGATGTTTCCTATAGTGGGGGAGTCGAGGACTAGAGGACACAGATAGAGTGGATGTGGAGAGGATGTTTCCTATAGTGGGGGAGTCGGGGACCAGAGGACACAGATAGAGTGGATGTGGAGAGGATGTTTCTTATAGTGGGGGGAGTCGAGGACCACAGGACACAGATAGAATGGATGTGCAGAGGATGTTTCCTGTAGTGGGGGAGTATAGGACCAGAGGACACAGATAGAGTAGATGTGGAGAGGATGTTTCCTATAGTTGGGGAGTCTAGGACCAGAGGACACAGATAGAGTGGATGCGGAGAGGATGTTTCCTATAGTGGGGGAGTCGAGGACTAGAGGACACAGATAGAGTGGATGTGGAGAGGATGTTTCCTATAGTGGGGGAGTCTAGGACCAGAGGACACAGATAGAGAGGATGTTTCCTATAGTGGGGGAGTCTGGGACCAGAGGGCACAGATAGAGTGGATGTGGAGAAGATGTTTCCTATGGTGGGGGAGTCTAGGACCAGAGGACACAGATAGAGTGGATGTGGAGAGGATGTTTCTTATAGTGGGGGAGTCGGGGACCAGAGGACACAGATAGAGTGGATGTGGAGAGGATGTTACTTATAGTGGGGGGAGTCGAGGACCAGAGGACACAGATAGAGTGGATGTGGAGAGGATGTTTCTTATAGTGGGGGAGTCGGGGACCAGAGGACACAGATAGAGTGGATGTAGAGAGGATGTTTCCTATGGTGGGGGAGTCTAGGACCAGACGGGACAGATAGAGTGGATGCGGAGAGGATGTTTCCTATAGTGGGGGAGTCTAGGACCAGAGGACACAGATAGAGTGGATGTGGAGAGGATGTTTCCTATAGTGGGGGAGTCTAGGACCAGAGGACACAGATAGAGTGGATGCGGAGAGGATGTTTCCTATAGTGGGGGAGTAGAGGACTAGAGGACACAGATAGAGTGGATGTGGAGAGGATGTTTCCTATAGTGGGGGAGACTAGGGCCAGAGGACACAGATAGAGTGGATGCGGAGAGGATGTTTCCTATAGTGCGGGAGTCGCAGACCAGAGGACACAGATAGAGTGGATGTGGAGAGGATGTTTCCTATTCTGGGGGAGTCTAGGACCAGAGGACACAGATAGAGAGGATGTTTCCTATAGTGGGGGAGTCTAGGACCAGAGGACACAGATAGAGTGGATGTGGAGAGGATGTTTCCTATAGTGGGGGAGACTAGGACCAGAGGACACAGATAGAGAGGATGTTTCCTATAGTGGGGGAGTCTGGGACAGAGGGCACAGATAGAGTGGATGTGGAGAGGATGTTTCCTATGGTGGGGGAGTCTAGGACCAGAGGACACAGATAGAGTGGATGTGGAGAGGATGTTTCCTATAGTGGGGGAGACTAGGGCCAGAGGACACAGATAGAGTGGATGCGGAGAGGATGTTTCCTATAGTGCGGGAGTCGCGGACCAGAGGACACAGATAGAGTGGATGCGGAGAGGATGTTTCCTACAGTGGGGGAGTCTAGGACCAGAGGACGCAGATATAGAGTCGATGCGGAGAGGATGTTTCCTATAGTGGGGGGAGTCTAGGACCAGAGGACACAGATAGAGTGGATGTGGAGAGGATGTTTCTTATAGTGGGGGAGTCGGGGACCAGAGGACACAGATAGAGTGGATGTGGAGAGGATGTTTCTTATAGTGGGGGGAGTCGAGGACCACAGGACACAGATAGAATGTATGTGCAGAGGATGTTTCCTGTAGTGGGGGAGTATAGGACCAGAGGACACAGATAGAGTAGATGTGGAGAGGATGTTTCCTATAGTGGGGGAGTCTAGGACCAGAGGACACAGATAGAGTGGATGCGGAGAGGATGTTTCCTATAGTGGGGGAGTCGAGGACTAGAGGACACAGATAGAGTGGATGTGGAGAGGATGTTTCCTATAGTGGGGGAGTCTAGGACCAGAGGACACAGATAGAGAGGATGTTTCCTATAGTGGGGGAGTCTGGGACCAGAGGGCACAGATAGAGTGGATGTGGAGAGGATGTTTCCTATGGTGGGTGAGTCTAGGACCAGAGGACACAGATAGAGTGGATGTGGAGAGGATGTTTCTTATAGTGGGGGAGTCGGGGACCAGAGGACACAGATAGAGTGGATGTGGAGAGGATGTTACTTATAGTGGGGGGAGTCGAGGACCAGAGGACACAGATAGAGTGGATGTGGAGAGGATGTTTCTTATAGTGGGGGAGTCGGGGACCAGAGGACACAGATAGAGTGGATGTGGAGAGGATGTTACTTATAGTGGGGGGAGTCGAGGACCAGAGGACACAGATAGAGTGGATGTGGAGAGAATGTTTCCTATAGTGGGGGAGTCTAGGACCAGAGGACACTGATAGAGAGGATGTTTCCTATAGTGCGGGAGTCGCGGACCATAGGACACAGATAGAGTGGATGTGGAGAGGATGTTTCCTATTCTGGGGGAGTCTAGGACCAGAGGACACAGATAGAGAGGATGTGGAGAGGATATTTCCTATAGTGGGGGAGACTAGGACCAGAGGACACAGATAGAGAGGATGTTTCCTATAGTGGGGGAGTCTGGGACAGAGGGCACAGATAGAGTGGATGTGGAGAGGATGTTTCCTATGGTGGGGGAGTCTAGGACCAGAGGACACAGATAGAGTGGATGTGGAGAGGATGTTTCCTATAGTGGGGGAGTCGGGGACCAGAGGACACAGATAGAGTGGATGTGGAGAGGATGTTTCTTATAGTGGGGGGAGTCGAGGACCACAGGACACAGATAGAATGGATGTGCAGAGGATGTTTCCTGTAGTGGGGGAGTATAGGACCAGAGGACACAGATAGAGTAGATGTGGAGAGGATGTTTCCTATAGTGGGGGAGTCTAGGACCAGAGGACACAGATAGAGTGGATGCGGAGAGGATGTTTCCTATAGTGGGGGAGTCGAGGACTAGAGGACACAGATAGAGTGGATGTGGAGAGGATGTTTCCTATAGTGGGGGAGTCGGGGACCAGAGGACACAGATAGAGTGGATGTGGAGAGGATGTTTCTTATAGTGGGGGGAGTCGAGGACCACAGGACAGAGATAGAATGGATGTGCAGAGGATGTTTCCTGTAGTGGGGGAGTATAGGACCAGAGGACACAGATAGAGTAGATGTGGAGAGGATGTTTCCTATAGTGGGGGAGTCTAGGACCAGAGGACACAGATAGAGTGGATGCGGAGAGGATGTTTCCTATAGTGGGGGAGTCGAGGACTAGAGGACACAGATAGAGTGGATGTGGAGAGGATGTTTCCTATAGTGGGGGAGTCTAGGACCAGAGGACACAGATAGAGAGGATGTTTCCTATAGTGGGGGAGTCTGGGACCAGAGGGCACAGATAGAGTGGATGTGGAGAAGATGTTTCCTATGGTGGGGGAGTCTAGGACCAGAGGACACAGATAGAGTGGATGTGGAGAGGATGTTTCTTATAGTGGGGGAGTCGGGGACCAGAGGACACAGATAGAGTGGATGTGGAGAGGATGTTACTTATAGTGGGGGGAGTCGAGGACCAGAGGACACAGATAGAGTGGATGTGGAGAGGATGTTTCTTATAGTGGGGGAGTCGGGGACCAGAGGACACAGATAGAGTGGATGTAGAGAGGATGTTTCCTATGGTGGGGGAGTCTAGGACCAGACGGGACAGATAGAGTGGATGCGGAGAGGATGTTTCCTATAGTGGGGGAGTCTAGGACCAGAGGACACAGATAGAGTGGATGTGGAGAGGATGTTTCCTATAGTGGGGGAGTCTAGGACCAGAGGACACAGATAGAGTGGATGCGGAGAGGATGTTTCCTATAGTGGGGGAGTAGAGGACTAGAGGACACAGATAGAGTGGATGTGGAGAGGATGTTTCCTATAGTGGGGGAGACTAGGGCCAGAGGACACAGATAGAGTGGATGCGGAGAGGATGTTTCCTATAGTGCGGGAGTCGCAGACCAGAGGACACAGATAGAGTGGATGTGGAGAGGATGTTTCCTATTCTGGGGGAGTCTAGGACCAGAGGACACAGATAGAGAGGATGTTTCCTATAGTGGGGGAGTCTAGGACCAGAGGACACAGATAGAGTGGATGTGGAGAGGATGTTTCCTATAGTGGGGGAGACTAGGACCAGAGGACACAGATAGAGAGGATGTTTCCTATAGTGGGGGAGTCTGGGACAGAGGGCACAGATAGAGTGGATGTGGAGAGGATGTTTCCTATGGTGGGGGAGTCTAGGACCAGAGGACACAGATAGAGTGGATGTGGAGAGGATGTTTCCTATAGTGGGGGAGACTAGGGCCAGAGGACACAGATAGAGTGGATGCGGAGAGGATGTTTCCTATAGTGCGGGAGTCGCGGACCAGAGGACACAGATAGAGTGGATGCGGAGAGGATGTTTCCTACAGTGGGGGAGTCTAGGACCAGAGGACGCAGATATAGAGTCGATGCGGAGAGGATGTTTCCTATAGTGGGGGGAGTCTAGGACCAGAGGACACAGATAGAGTGGATGTGGAGAGGATGTTTCTTATAGTGGGGGAGTCGGGGACCAGAGGACACAGATAGAGTGGATGTGGAGAGGATGTTTCTTATAGTGGGGGGAGTCGAGGACCACAGGACACAGATAGAATGTATGTGCAGAGGATGTTTCCTGTAGTGGGGGAGTATAGGACCAGAGGACACAGATAGAGTAGATGTGGAGAGGATGTTTCCTATAGTGGGGGAGTCTAGGACCAGAGGACACAGATAGAGTGGATGCGGAGAGGATGTTTCCTATAGTGGGGGAGTCGAGGACTAGAGGACACAGATAGAGTGGATGTGGAGAGGATGTTTCCTATAGTGGGGGAGTCTAGGACCAGAGGACACAGATAGAGAGGATGTTTCCTATAGTGGGGGAGTCTGGGACCAGAGGGCACAGATAGAGTGGATGTGGAGAGGATGTTTCCTATGGTGGGTGAGTCTAGGACCAGAGGACACAGATAGAGTGGATGTGGAGAGGATGTTTCTTATAGTGGGGGAGTCGGGGACCAGAGGACACAGATAGAGTGGATGTGGAGAGGATGTTACTTATAGTGGGGGGAGTCGAGGACCAGAGGACACAGATAGAGTGGATGTGGAGAGGATGTTTCTTATAGTGGGGGAGTCGGGGACCAGAGGACACAGATAGAGTGGATGTGGAGAGGATGTTACTTATAGTGGGGGGAGTCGAGGACCAGAGGACACAGATAGAGTTGATGTGGAGAGGATGTTTCCTGTAGTGGGGGAGTATAGGACCAGAGGACACAGATAGAGTAGATGTGGACAGGATGTTTCCTATAGTGGGGGAGTCTAGAACCAGAGGACACAGATAGAGTGGATGCGGAGAGGATGTTTCCTATAGTGGGGGAGTCGAGGACTAGAGGACACAGATAGAGTGGATGTGGAGAGGATGTTTCCTATAGTGGGGGAGTCTAGGACCAGAGGACACAGATAGAGAGGATGTTTCCTATAGTGGGGGAGTCTGGGACCAGAGGGCACAGATAGAGTGGATGTGGAGAGGATGTTTCCTATGGTGGGGGAGTCTAGGACCAGAGGACACAGATAGAGTGGATGTGGAGAGGATGTTTCCTACAGTGGGGGAGTCTAGGGACAGAGGTCACAGATAGAGTGGATGCAGAGAGGATGTTTCCTATTGTGGGGGAGTCTAGGACCAGAGGACACAGATAGAGTGGATGTGGAGAGGATGTTTCCTGTAGTGGGGGAGTCTAGGACCAGAGGGCACAGATAGAGTGGATGTGGAGAGGATGTTTCCTATAATGGGGGAGTCTAGGACCAGAGGACACAGATAGAGAGGATGTTTCCTATAGTTGGGGAGTCTAGGACCAGAGGACACAGATAGAGTGGATGTGGAGAGGATGTTTCCTATAGTGGGGGAGACTAGGACCAGAGGACTCAGATAGAGAGGATGTTTCCTATAGTGGGGGAGTCTGGGACAGAGGGCACAGATAGAGTGGATGTGGAGAGGATGTTTCCTATAGTGGGGGAGACTAGGGCCAGAGGACACAGACAGAGTGGATGCGGAGAGGATGTTTCCTATGGTGGGGGAGTCTAGGACCAGAGGGGACAGATAGAGTGGATGCGGAGAGGATGTTCCCTATAGTGGGGGAGTCTAGGACCAGAGGACACAGATATAGAGTTGATGCGGAGAGGATGTTCCCTATAGTGGGGGGAGTCTAGGACCAGAGGACACAGATAGAGTGGATGTGGAGAGGATGTTTCTTATAGTGGGGGAGTCGAGGACCAGAGGACACAGATAGAGTGGATGTGGAGAGGATGTTTCCTATAGTGGGGGAGTCTAGGACCAGAGGACACAGATAGAGTGGATGTGGAGAGGATATTTCCTATAGTGGGGGAGTCTAGGACCAGAGGACACAGATAGAGTGGATGTGGAGAGGATGTTTCCTATAGTGGGGGAGTCTAGCACCAGAGGACACAGATAGAGTGGATGTGGAGAGGATGTTTTCTATAGTGGGGGAGTCTAGGACCAGAGGACACAGATAGAGTGGATGTGGAGTGGATGTTTCCTATAGTGGGGGAGTCTAGGACCAGAGGACACAGATAGAGTGGATGCGGAGAGGATGTTTCCTATGGTGGGGGAGTCTAGGACCAGACGGGACAGATAGAGTGGATGCGGAGAGGATGTTTCCTATAGTGGGGGAGTCTAGGACCAGAGGACACAGATAGAGTGGATGTGGAGAGGATGTTTCCTATAGTGGGGGAGTCTAGGACCAGAGGACACAGATAGAGTGGATGCGGAGAGGATGTTTCCTATAGTGGGGGAGTAGAGGACTAGAGGACACAGATAGAGTGGATGTGGAGAGAATGTTTCCTATAGTGGGGGAGTCTAGGACCAGAGGACACTGATAGAGAGGATGTTTCCTATAGTGGGGGAGTCTAGGACCAGAGGACTCAGATAGAGAGGATGTTTCCTATAGTGGGGGAGTCTAGGACCAGAGGACACAGATAGAGTGGATGTGGAGAGGATGTTTCCTATAGTGGGGGAGACTAGGGCCAGAGGACACAGATAGAGTGGATGCGGAGAGGATGTTTCCTATAGTGCGGGAGTCGCGGACCATAGGACACAGATAGAGTGGATGTGGAGAGGATGTTTCCTATTCTGGGGGAGTCTAGGACCAGAGGACACAGATAGAGAGGATGTGGAGAGGATGTTTCCTATAGTGGGGGAGACTAGGACCAGAGGACACAGATAGAGAGGATGTTTCCTATAGTGGGGGAGTCTGGGACAGAGGGCACAGATAGAGTGGATGTGGAGAGGATGTTTCCTATGGTGGGGGAGTCTAGGACCAGAGGACACAGATAGAGTGGATGTGGAGAGGATGTTTCCTATAGTGGGGGAGACTAGGGCCAGAGGACACAGATAGAGTGGATGCGGAGAGGATGTTTCCTATAGTGCGGGAGTCGCGGACCAGAGGACACAGATAGAGTGGATGCGGAGAGGATGTTTCCTACAGTGGGGGAGTCTAGGACCAGAGGACACAGATATAGAGTCGATGCGGAGAGGATGTTTCCTATAGTGGGGGGAGTCTAGGACCAGAGGACACAGATAGAGTGGATGTGGAGAGGATGTTTCTTATAGTGGGGGGAGTCTAGGACCAGAGGACACAGATAGAATGGATGTGCAGAGGATGTTTCCTGTAGTGGGGGAGTATAGGACCAGAGGACACAGATAGAGTAGATGTGGAGAGGATGTTTCCTATAGTGGGGGAGTCTAGGACCAGAGGACACAGATAGAGTGGATGCGGAGAGGATGTTTCCTATAGTGGGGGAGTCGAGGACTAGAGGACACAGATAGAGTGGATGTGGAGAGGATGTTTCCTATAGTGGGGGAGTCTAGGACCAGAGGACACAGATAGAGAGGATGTTTCCTATAGTGGGGGAGTCTGGGACCAGAGGGCACAGATAGAGTGGATGTGGAGAGGATGTTTCCTATGGTGGGGGAGTCTAGGACCAGAGGACACAGATAGAGTGGATGTGGAGAGGATGTTTCTTATAGTGGGGGAGTCGGGGACCAGAGGACACAGATAGAGTGGATGTGGAGAGGATGTTACTTATAGTGGGGGGAATCGAGGACCAGAGGACACAGATAGAGTGGATGTGGAGAGGATGTTTCTTATAGTGGGGGAGTCGGGGACCAGAGGACACAGATAGAGTGGATGTGGAGAGGATGTTTCCTATGGTGGGGGAGTCTAGGACCAGACGGGACAGATAGAGTGGATGCGGAGAGGATGTTTCCTATAGTGGGGGAGTCTAGGACCAGAGGACACAGATAGAGTGGATGTGGAGAGGATGTTTCCTATAGTGGGGGAGTCTAGGACCAGAGGACACAGATAGAGTGGATGCGGAGAGGATGTTTCCTATAGTGGGGGAGTAGAGGACTAGAGGACACAGATAGAGTGGATGTGGAGACAATGTTTCCTATAGTGGGGGAGTCTAGGACCAGAGGACACTGATAGAGAGGATGTTTCCTATAGTGGGGGTGTCTAGGACCAGAGGACTCAGATAGAGAGGATGTTTCCTATAGTGGGGGAGTCTAGGACCAGAGGACACAGATAGAGTGGATGTGGAGAGGATGTTTCCTATAGTGGGGGAGACTAGGGCCAGAGGACACAGATAGAGTGGATGCGGAGAGGATGTTTCCTATAGTGCGGGAGTCGCAGACCAGAGGACACAGATAGAGTGGATGTGGAGAGGATGTTTCCTATTCTGGGGGAGTCTAGGACCAGAGGACACAGATAGAGAGGATGTTTCCTATAGTGGGGGAGTCTAGGACCAGAGGACACAGATAGAGTGGATGTGGAGAGGATGTTTCCTATAGTGGGGGAGACTAGGACCAGAGGACACAGATAGAGAGGATGTTTCCTATAGTGGGGGAGTCTGGGACAGAGGGCACAGATAGAGTGGATGTGGAGAGGATGTTTCCTATGGTGGGGGAGTCTAGGACCAGAGGACACAGATAGAGTGGATGTGGAGAGGATGTTTCCTATAGTGGGGGAGACTAGGGCCAGAGGACACAGATAGAGTGGATGCGGAGAGGATGTTTCCTATAGTGCGGGAGTCGCGGACCAGAGGACACAGATAGAGTGGATGCGGAGAGGATGTTTCCTACAGTGGGGGAGTCTAGGACCAGAGGACGCAGATATAGAGTCGATGCGGAGAGGATGTTTCCTATAGTGGGGGGAGTCTAGGACCAGAGGACACAGATAGAGTGGATGTGGAGAGGATGTTTCTTATAGTGGGGGAGTCGGGGACCAGAGGACACAGATAGAGTGGATGTGGAGAGGATGTTTCTTATAGTGGGGGGAGTCGAGGACCACAGGACACAGATAGAATGTATGTGCAGAGGATGTTTCCTGTAGTGGGGGAGTATAGGACCAGAGGACACAGATAGAGTAGATGTGGAGAGGATGTTTCCTATAGTGGGGGAGTCTAGGACCAGAGGACACAGATAGAGTGGATGCGGAGAGGATGTTTCCTATAGTGGGGGAGTCGAGGACTAGAGGACACAGATAGAGTGGATGTGGAGAGGATGTTTCCTATAGTGGGGGAGTCTAGGACCAGAGGACACAGATAGAGAGGATGTTTCCTATAGTGGGGGAGTCTGGGACCAGAGGGCACAGATAGAGTGGATGTGGAGAGGATGTTTCCTATGGTGGGTGAGTCTAGGACTAGAGGACACAGATAGAGTGGATGTGGAGAGGATGTTTCTTATAGTGGGGGAGTAGGGGACCAGAGGACACAGATAGAGTGGATGTGGAGAGGATGTTACTTATAGTGGGGGGAGTCGAGGACCAGAGGACACAGATAGAGTGGATGTGGAGAGGATGTTTCTTATAGTGGGGGAGTTGGGGACCAGAGGACACAGATAGAGTGGATGTGGAGAGGATGTTACTTATAGTGGGGGGAGTCGAGGACCAGAGGACACAGATAGAGTTGATGTGGAGAGGATGTTTCCTGTAGTGGGGGAGTATAGGACCAGAGGACACAGATAGAGTAGATGTGGACAGGATGTTTCCTATAGTGGGGGAGTCTAGAACCAGAGGACACAGATAGAGTGGATGCGGAGAGGATGTTTCCTATAGTGGGGGAGTCGAGGACTAGAGGACACAGATAGAGTGGATGTGGAGAGGATGTTCCTATATTCGGCGGAGTCTAGGACCAGAGGACACAGATAGAGAGGATGTTTCCTATAGTGGGGGAGTCTGGGACCAGAGGGCACAGATAGAGTGGATGTGGAGAGGATGTTTTCCTATGGTGGGGGAGTCTAGGACCAGAGGACACAGATAGAGTGGATGTGGAGAGGATGTCTCCTACAGTGGGGGAGTCTAGGGACAGAGGTTACAGATAGAGTGGATGCAGAGAGGATGTTTCCTATTGTGGGGGAGTCTAGGACCAGAGGACACAGATAGAGTGGATGTGGAGAGGATGTTTCCTGTAGTGGGGGAGTCTAGGACCAGAGGGCACAGATAGAGTGGATGTGGAGAGGATGTTTCCTATAATGGGGGAGTCTAGGACCAGAGGACACAGATAGAGTAGATGTGGAGAGGGTGTTTCCTATAGTGGGGGAGACTAGGGCCAGAGGACACTGATAGAGTGGATGCGGAGAGGATGTTTCCTATAGTGCGGGAGTCGCGGACACCAGAGGACACAGATAGAGTGGATGTGGAGAGGATGTTTCCTATAGTGGGGGAGTCTAGGACCAGAGGACACAGATAGAGAGGATGTTTCCTATAGTGGGGGAGACTAGGACCAGAGGACACAGATAGAGTGGATGTGGTGAGGATGTTTCCTATAGTGGGGGAGACTAGGACCAGAGGACACAGATAGAGAGGATGTTTCCTATAGTGGGGGAGTCTGGGACAGAGGGCACAGATAGAGTGGATGTGGAGAGTATGTTTCCTATGGTGGGGGAGTCTAGGACCAGAGGACACAGATAGAGTGGATGTGGAGAGGATGTTTCCTATAGTGGGGGGAGACTAGGGCCAGAGGACACAGATAGAGTGGATGCGGAGAGGATGTTTCCTATAGTGCGGGAGTCGCGGACCAGAGGACACAGATAGAGTGGATGCGGAGAGGATGTTTCCTACAGTGGGGGAGTTCTAGGACCAGAGGACACAGATATAGAGTCGATGCGGAGAGGATGTTTCCTATAGTGGGGGGAGTCTAGGACCAGAGGACACAGATAGAGTGGATGTGGAGAGGATGTTTCTTATAGTGGGGGAGTCGAGGACCAGAGGACACAGATATAGAGTCGATGCGGAGAGGATGTTTCCTATAGTGGGTTAGACTAGGGCCAGAGGACACAGATAGAGTGGATGTG
The DNA here is from genome assembly GCF_030144855.1 of Hypanus sabinus. NCBI lineage: Eukaryota > Metazoa > Chordata > Chondrichthyes > Myliobatiformes > Dasyatidae > Hypanus > Hypanus sabinus. The sequence continues at coordinate 53,876 of NW_026780108.1, forward strand.
GAGAGGGTGTTTCCTATGGTGGGGGAGTCTAGGACCAGATGGGACAGATAGAGTGGATTTGGGGAGGATGTTTCCTATAGTGGGGGAGTCTAGGACCAGAGACGGAGTGGATGTGGAGAGGATGTTTCCTATAGTGGGGTTGTCTAGGACCAGAGGACACAGATAGAGTGGATGCGGAGAGGATGTGTCCTGTGGTGGGGGAGTCTAGGACCAGAGGACACAGACAGAGTGGAATGCGGAGAGGATGTTTCCTATGGTGGGGGAGTCTAGGACCAGAGGACAGAGATAGAGTGGATTTGGAGAGGATGTTTCCTATTGTGGGGGAGTCTAGGACCAGAGGCACAGGTAGAGTGGATGTGGAGAGGATTTTTCCTGTAGTGGGGGAGTCTAGGACCAGAGGGCACAGATAGAGTGGATGTGGAGAGGATGTTTCCTATAATGGGGGAGTCTAGGACCAGAGGACACAGATAGAGTAGATGTGGAGAGGGTGTTTCCTATAGTGGGGGAGACTAGGGCCAGAGGACACAGACAGAGTGGATGCGGAGAGGATG
>NW_026780109.1:0-54299 GCF_030144855.1 Hypanus sabinus
TGAACCCCTGGATCAGATCCCAGCCTGTAACCCACTCCCAGGGTCTGTTATTCTATAAATAAACCCCCTGAACCCCTGGATCAGATCCCAGTCTGTCACCCACTCCCGGGGATCTGTTATTCTATATATAAACCCCCCAAACCCCTGGATCAGATCCCAGCCTGTCACCCACTCCCAGGGATCTGTTATTCTCTATATAAACCCCCTGATCCCCTGGATCAGATCCCAGCCTGTCACCCACTCCCAGGGATCTGTTATTCTGTATATAAACCCCCTGAACCCCTGGATCAGATCCCAGCCTGTCACCCACTCCTGGGGTCTGTTATTCTGTATATAAACCCCCTGAACCCCTGGATCAGATCCCATCCTGTCACCCACTCTCGGGGATCTGTTATTCTATATATAAACCCCCTGAACCCCTGGATCAGATCCCAGCCTGTCACCCACTCCCAGGGATCTGTTATTCTTTATATAAACACCCTGAACCCCTGGATCAGATCCCAGCCTGTCACACACTCCCGGGGATCTGTTATTCTATATATAAACCCCCTGAACCCCTGGATCAGATCCCAGCCTGTCACCCACTCCTGGGGATCTGTTATTCTATATATAAACCCCCTGAACCCCTGGATCAGATCCCAGCCTGTCACCCACTCCCAGGGATCTGTTATTCTGTATATGAACCCCCTGAACCCCTGGATCAGATCCCAGCCTGTCACCCACTCCCGGGGATCTGTTATTCTATATATAAACCCCCTGAACCCCTGGATCAGATCCCAGCCTGTCACCCACTCCCAGGGATCTGTTATTCTGTATATAAACCCCCTGAACCCCTGGATCAGATCCCAGCCTGTCACCCACTCCCGGGGTCTGTTATTCTGAATATAAACCCCCTGAACCCCTGGATCAGATCCCAGCCTGTCACCCACTCCCAGGGATCTGTTATTCTGAATATAAACCCCCTGAACCCCTGGATCAGATCCCAGCCGGTCACCCACTCCCGGGGATCTGTTATTCTGTATATAAACCCCCTGAACCCCTGGATCAGATCCCAGCCTGTAACCCACTCTCGGGGATCTGTTATTCTATATATAAACCCCCTGAACCCCTGGATCAGATCCCAGCCTGTCACCCACTCCCGGGGATCTGTTATTCTGTATATAAACCCCCTGAACCCCTGGATCAGATCCCAGCCTGTAATCCACTCCCGGGGATCTGTTGTTCTATATATAAACCCCCTGAACCCCTGGATCAGATCCCAGCCTGTCACCCACTCCCAGGGATCTGTTATTCTATATATAAACCCCCCTGAACCCCTGGATCAGATCCCAGCCTGTCACCCACTCCCAGGGATCTGTTATTCTATATATAAACCCCCCTGAACCCCTGGATCAGATCCCAGCCTGTCACCCACTCCCGGGGATCTGTTATTCTGTATATAAACCCCCTGAACCCCTGGATCAGATCCCAGCCTGTCACCCACTCCCGGGGATCAGTTACTCGATATATAAACCCCCTGAACCCCTGGATGAGATCCCAGTCTGTCACCCACTCCCGGGGATCTGTTATTCTATATATAAACCCCCCAAACCCCTGGATCAGATCCCAGCCTGTCACGCACTCCCAGGGATCTGTTATTCTCTATATAAACCCCCTGAACCCCTGGATCAGATCCCAGCCTGTCACCCACTCCCGGGGGTCTGTTATTCTATATATAAACCCCCCAAACCCCTGGATCAGATCCCAGCCTGTCACCCACTCCCGGGGATCTGTTATTGTATATATAATCCCCCTGAACCCCTGGATCAGATCCCAGCCTGACACCCACTCCCGGGGGTCTGTTATTCCTTATATAAACCCCCGAACCCCTGGATCAGATCCCAGCCTGTCACTCACTCCCGGGGGTCTGTTATTCTATATATAAACCCCCTGAACCCCTGGATCAGATCCCAGCCTGTCACCCACTCCCAGGGATCTGTTATTCTGTATATAAACCCCCTGAACCCCTGGATCAGATCCCAGCCTGTCACCCACTCCCGGGGATCTGTTATTCTATATATAAACCCCCTGAACCCCTGGATCAGATCCCAGCCTGTCACCCACTCCCAGGGATCTGTTATTCTGTATATAAACCCCCTGAACCCCTGGATCAGATCCCAGCCTGTCACCCACTCCCGGGGTCTGTTATTCTGAATATAAACCCCCTGAACCCCTGGATCAGATCCCAGCCTGTCACCCACTCCCAGGGATCTGTTATTCTGAATATAAACCCCCTGAACCCCTGGATCAGATCCCAGCCGGTCACCCACTCCCGGGGATCTGTTATTCTGTATATAAACCCCCTGAACCCCTGGATCAGATCCCAGCCTGTAACCCACTCTCGGGGATCTGTTATTCTATATATAAACCCCCTGAACCCCTGGATCAGATCCCAGCCTGTCACCCACTCCCGGGGATCTGTTATTCTGTATATAAACCCCCTGAACCCCTGGATCAGATCCCAGCCTGTAATCCACTCCCGGGGATCTGTTGTTCTATATATAAACCCCCTGAACCCCTGGATCAGATCCCAGCCTGTCACCCACTCCCAGGGATCTGTTATCTATATATAAACCCCCCTGAACCCCTGGATCAGATCCCAGCCTGTCACCCACTCCCAGGGATCTGTTATTCTATATATAAACCCCCCTGAACCCCTGGATCAGATCCCAGCCTGTCACCCACTCCCGGGGATCTGTTATTCTGTATATAAACCCCCTGAACCCCTGGATCAGATCCCAGCCTGTCACCCACTCCCGGGGATCAGTTACTCGATATATAAACCCCCTGAACCCCTGGATGAGATCCCAGTCTGTCACCCACTCCCGGGGATCTGTTATTCTATATATAAACCCCCCAAACCCCTGGATCAGATCCCAGCCTGTCACGCACTCCCAGGGATCTGTTATTCTCTATATAAACCCCCTGAACCCCTGGATCAGATCCCAGCCTGTCACCCACTCCCGGGGGTCTGTTATTCTATATATAAACCCCCCAAACCCCTGGATCAGATCCCAGCCTGTCACCCACTCCCGGGGATCTGTTATTGTATATATAATCCCCCTGAACCCCTGGATCAGATCCCAGCCTGACACCCACTCCCGGGGGTCTGTTATTCCTTATATAAACCCCCGAACCCCTGGATCAGATCCCAGCCTGTCACTCACTCCCGGGGGTCTGTTATTCTATATATAAACCCCCTGAACCCCTGGATCAGATCCCAGCCTGTCACCCACTCCCAGGGATCTGTTATTCTGTATATAAACCCCCTGAACCCCTGGATCAGATCCCAGCCTGTCACCCACTCCCGGGGATCTGTTATTCTATATATAAACCCCCTGAACCCCTGGATCAGATCCCAGCCTGTCACCCACTCCCAGGGATCTGTTATTCTGTATATAAACCCCCTGAACCCCTGGATCAGATCCCAGCCTGTCACCCACTCCCGGGGTCTGTTATTCTGAATATAAACCCCCTGAACCCCTGGATCAGATCCCAGCCTGTCACCCACTCCCAGGGATCTGTTATTCTGAATATAAACCCCCTGAACCCCTGGATCAGATCCCAGCCGGTCACCCACTCCCGGGGATCTGTTATTCTGTATATAAACCCCCTGAACCCCTGGATCAGATCCCAGCCTGTAACCCACTCTCGGGGATCTGTTATTCTATATATAAACCCCCTGAACCCCTGGATCAGATCCCAGCCTGTCACCCACTCCCGGGGATCTGTTATTCTGTATATAAACCCCCTGAACCCCTGGATCAGATCCCAGCCTGTAATCCACTCCCGGGGATCTGTTGTTCTATATATAAACCCCCTGAACCCCTGGATCAGATCCCAGCCTGTCACCCACTCCCAGGGATCTGTTATTCTATATATAAACCCCCCTGAACCCCTGGATCAGATCCCAGCCTGTCACCCACTCCCAGGGATCTGTTATTCTATATATAAACCCCCCTGAACCCCTGGATCAGATCCCAGCCTGTCACCCACTCCCGGGGATCTGTTATTCTGTATATAAACCCCCTGAACCCCTGGATCAGATCCCAGCCTGTCACCCACTCCCGGGGATCAGTTACTCGATATATAAACCCCCTGAACCCCTGGATGAGATCCCAGTCTGTCACCCACTCCCGGGGATCTGTTATTCTATATATAAACCCCCCAAACCCCTGGATCAGATCCCAGCCTGTCACGCACTCCCAGGGATCTGTTATTCTCTATATAAACCCCCTGAACCCCTGGATCAGATCCCAGCCTGTCACCCACTCCCGGGGGTCTGTTATTCTATATATAAACCCCCCAAACCCCTGGATCAGATCCCAGCCTGTCACCCACTCCCGGGGATCTGTTATTGTATATATAATCCCCCTGAACCCCTGGATCAGATCCCAGCCTGACACCCACTCCCGGGGGTCTGTTATTCCTTATATAAACCCCCGAACCCCTGGATCAGATCCCAGCCTGTCACTCACTCCCGGGGGTCTGTTATTCTATATATAAACCCCCTGAACCCCTGGATCAGATCCCAGCCTGTCACCCACTCCCGGGGATCTGTTATTCTATTTTTAAACCCCCTGAACCCCTGGATCAGATCCCAGCCTGTCACCCACTCCCGGGGTCTGTTATTCTGTATATAAACCCCCTGAACCCCTGGATCAGATCCCAGCCTGTCACCCACTCCCGGGGATCTGTTATTTTATATATAAACCCCCGAACTCCTGGATCAGATCCCAGCCTGTCACCCTCTCCCGGGGATCTGTTATTCTATATATAAACCCCTGAACCCCTGGATCAGATCCCAGCCTGTCACCCACTCCCGGGGATCTGTTATTCTATATATAAACCCCCTGAACCCCTGGATCAGATCCCAGCCTGTCACCCTCTCCCGGGGATCTGTTATTCTATATATAAACCCCCTGAACCCCTGGATCAGATCCCAGCCTGTCACCCACTCCCGGGGATCTGTTATTCTATATATAAACCCCCTGAACCCCTGGATCAGATCCCAGCCTGTCACCCACTCCCGGGGATCTGTTATTCTATATATAAACCCCCTGAACCCCTGGATCAGATCCCAGCCTGTCACCCACTCCCGGGGATCTGTTATTCTATATATAAACCCCCTGAACCCCTGGATCAGATCCCAGCCTGTCACCCACTCCCGGGGATCTGTTATTCTATATATAAACCCCCTGAACCCCTGGATCAGATCCCAGCCTGTAACCCACTCCCGGGGATCTGTTATTCTATATATAAACCCCCTGAACCCCTGGATCAGATCCCAGCCTGTAACTGACGTGGTTTCTCGTGCCCCACAAATGACCAGGAGATGCAGAAGATTCTTCAAGAAGTGTTCAACTTTAATTTGCAAATCAAAGCTGAGACAGTCATTTCGCTAGTCGCTGATTTCCCAATGATCCTTGTACATAGCATTTTTTATCGTCAATCTCCTGGTTCAGTTGCATTAGCATATCCATTTGGTCTACAGTTAGGTATCACAAGTACATCAGCCGCTATTGTTTCTACCCACTGACTTAATCATGTTCTAATCTACCTCTCTTAGCTACCTCTCATTAACACAACATTGTCTTCTACATTCTTAAGATTTCATTCTCCTACTTAATTGGGTACATGCATAGCAAATAGAAAACTCAAAGTTGACTACATAGTTTTGGTTACACAGCAAACAATGCATCTTTTATACTCCAATATAACCCACTCCCGGGGATCTGTTATTCTATATATAAACCCCCTGATCCCCTGGATCAGATCCCAGCCTGTCACCCTCTCCCGGGGATCTGTTATTCTATATATAAACCCCTGAACCCCTGGATCAGATCCCAGCCTGTCACTCACTCTCGGGGATCTGTTATTCTATATATAAACCCCCTGAACCCCTGGATCAGATCCCAGCCTGTCACCCACTCCTGGGGATCTGTTATTCTATATATAAACCCCCTGAACCCCTGGATCAGATCCCAGCCTGTCACCCACTCCCGGGGATCTGTTATTCTATATATAAACCCCCTGAACCCCTGGATCAGATCCCAGCCTGTCACCCACTCCCGGGGATGGGTTTTTCTGTATATAAACCCCCTGAACCCCTGGATCAGATCCCAGCCTGTAACCCACTCCCGGGGTCTGTTATTCTGAATATAAACCCCCTGAACCCCTGGATCAGATCCCAGCCTGTCACCCACTCCCAGGGACCTGTTATTCTTTATATAAACCCCCTGAACCCCTGGATCAGATCCCAGTCTGTCACCCACTCCCGGGGATCTGTTATTCTATATATAAAGCCCCTGAACCCCTGGATCAGATCCCAGCCTGTATCCCACTCCCGGGGATCTGTTATTCTATATATAAACCCCCTGATCCCCTGGATCAGATCCCAGCCTGTCACCCTCTCCCGGGGATCTGTTATTCTATATATAAACCCCTGAACCCCTGGATCAGATCCCAGCCTGTCACCCACTCTCGGGGATCTGTTATTCTATATATAAACCCCCTGAACCCCTGGATCAGATCCCAGCCTGTCACCCACTCCTGGGGATCTGTTATTCTATATATAAACCCCCTAAACCCCTGGATCAGATCCCAGCCTGTCACCCACTCCCGGGGATCTGTTATTCTATATATAAACCTCCTGAACCCCTGGATCAGATCCCAGCCTGTCACCCACTCCCAGGGATCTGTTATTCTGTATATAAACCCCCTGAACCCCTGGATCAGATCCCAGCCTGTCACTCACTCCCGGTGATCTGTTATTGTATATATAAACCCCCTGAACCCCTAGATCAGATCCCAGCCTGTAACTGACGTGGTTTCTCGTGCCCCACAAATGACCAGGAGATGCAGAAGATTCTTCAAGAAGTGTTAAACTTTAATTTGCAAATCAAAGCTGAGACAGTCATTTCGCTAGTCGCTGATTTCCCAACGATCCTTGTACATAGCATTTTTTATCACCAATCTCCTGGTTCAGTTGCATTAGCATATCCATTTGGTCAACAGTTAGGTATCACAAGTACATCTGCCGCTATTGTTTCTACCCACTGACTTAATCATGTTCTAATCTACCTCTCTTAGCTACCTCTCATTAACACACCATTGTCTTCTACATTCTTAAGATTTCGTTCTCCTACTTAATTGGGTACATGCATAGCAAATAACAAACTCAAAGTTGACTACATAGTTTTGGTCACACAGCAAACAATGCACCTTTTATACTCCCAATATCACCCACTCCCGGGGATCTGTTATTCTATATATAAACCCCCTGAACCCCTGGATCAGATCCCAGCCTGTAACCCACTCCCGGGGATCTGTTATTCTATATAAACCCCCTGAACCCCTGGATCAGATCCCAGCCTGTCACCCACTCCCGGGGATCTGTTATTCTATATATAAACCCGCTGAACCCCTGGATCAGATCCCAGCCTGTCACCCACTCCCAGGGATCTGTTATTCTGTATATAAACCCCCTGAACCCCTGCATCAGATCCCAGCCTGTCACCCACTCCCGGGGATCTGTTATTCTATATATAAACCCCCTGAACCCCTGGATCAGATCCCAGCCTGTAACCCACTCCCGGGATCTGTTACTCGATAAAAAGTATATAATCTGTATATAAAACCCCAAACCCTGGTCTGCATCTCCCATCTCAGGGATCTATTATTCTATATCAGACCCCGCTCCCCCACCACCCTGTCCGAACCCTGGATTAGCTCCCTGTATGTAAATCACTCCCCAGATTTGACAGTATAAGATAATGGAGCAGAATTAGGCTATTTGGCCCTTTCGTCACGACTGATCCAATTTTCCTCCCGATCTTCTCCGTTGGCTAATCCAGAATCTATCGATCTTTGCCTTAAATATACGTAAAGACTTGGCCCCCACAGCCGCCTGTGGCGAAGAATTTCACCATTCTCTGGCTGAAGAAGTTCCTCCTCATCTCTGTTCTAAAAAGATTCCCCTCTATTCTGAGGCTGTGTCCTCTGGTCCTAGACTCCCCCACAGTTCTAAACATCTTCTGCACATCCACTCTATCTCGGCCTTTCTCCATTCGATTGGTTTCAGTGAGGTCACCCCTCATCCCTCTGAACTCCAGTGAGCACAGGCCCAGAGCCATCAAACGCTCCTCATATGACAAGCTTTTTAATCCTGAAATCATTTTCCTGAACCTCCTTTGAACCCTCTCCAGTTTCAGCACTGCCTTTTTGAGATAAAGGACCCAGAACTGCTCACAATACTCCGAGTGAGGCGTTGCCAGGGCTCTATGAAATCTCCACACTACATCCATGCTCTTGTATTCTAGTCTTCTTGAAATGAATGCTGACATCTCATTTGCCTTCCTCACCACTGACCCGACTTGCAAATTAACCCTCAGGGAATCCTGCACGAGGACTCCCAGGTCTCTTTTTGCCTCAGTATTTTCATCTTTCTCTCCATTTAGAAATTATTCAGCCCTTTCATTTCTTCTTCCAATGTGTGTGACCATACAATCCCGACGCTGTATTCCGTCTGTCACTTCTTTGCCCGTTCTCCTGATCTGTCCCAAGTCCTTCTGTAGCCTCCCTGCTTCCTCAAAACTACCTGCGCCTCCACCCGTCTTCATAACGTCATCAGCCTTTGCACCAAAGCCTTCAATTACCTCATCCAAGTCATCGATATATAACATGAAAAGAATCGGTCCCAACGCACATCCTGTGGATCACCGCTGGTCACCGGCAGCCCGTCTGACGAGGTCCCCTTTGTTCCTGCTCTTCGCCTCCGGCCAATCGCCCACTGCTCGACCCATGCTGGAATCTTCCCTGTAACACCACGGGCTCGTAGCTTGTTAAACGGCCTCACGTGTGGCAGCTTGTCGAAGGCCTTCTGAAAATCCAAGTGCACAACATCCAACGACTCTCCTTTGTCTCTCCTGCTTGTAATTTTAAAGAATTCCAACAGACTCATCAGGCAACATTTTCCCTTGAGGAAACCGAGCTGACCGAGCCTATTTTACCATGAGTCTCCAGATACACTGAGACCTCATCCTTAATAATCCACTCCAACATCTTCCCAATTTTATTTCCTTCTGCCTCTTTTCCTCCTTAAAGAGTAGAAGACTATTGCAATTTTCCAGTCCTCCGCAACCATTCCAGAATCTCGTCATTCTTGAAACGTCATTACTGATGCCCCCACGATCTTTTCTGCCACCTCTTTCACAAGCCTGTGATATACACCATCTGGTCATATAAATTATAAAAATCTCCCCAATCACAGTCTGTCACCCACTCCCGGGGTCTGTTATTCTGTATATAAACCCCCTGAACCCCTGGATCAGATCCCAGCAGGTAACCCACTCCCAGGGATCAGTTATTCTATATATAAACCCCCCAAACCCCTGGATCAGATCCCAGCCTGTCACCCACTCCCGGGGATCTGTTGTTCTATATATAAACCCCCTGAACCCCTGGATCAGATCCCAGCCTGTCACCCACTCCAGGGGTCTGTTATTCTGTATATAAACCCCCTGAACCCCTGGATCAGATCCCAGCCTGTCACCCACTCCCGGGGATCTGTTATTGTATATATAAACCCCCGAACTCCTGGATCAGATCCCAGCCTGTCACCCACTCCCGGGGTTCTGTTATTCTATATATAAACCCCCTGAACCCCTGGATCAGATCCCAGCCTGTCACCCACTCCCGGGGATCTGTTATTCTATATATAAACCCCCTGAACCCCTGGATCAGATCCCAGCCTGTATCCCACTCCCGGGGATCTGTTATTCTATATATAAACCCCCTGAACCCCTGGATCACATCCCAGCCTGTCACCCACTCCCGGGGATCTGTTATTTTGTATATAAACCCCCGAACCCCTGGATCAGATCCCAGCATGTAACCCACTCCCAGGGATCCGTTATTCTATATATAAACCCTCCCCTGAACCCCTGGATCAGATCCCAGCCAGTAATCCACTCCCAGGGATCTGTTATTCTATATATAAACCCCCTGAACCCCTGGATCAGATCCCAGCCTGTCACCCCTCCCGGGGATCTGTTATTCTGTATATAAACCCCCTGAACCCCTGGATCAGATCCCAGCCTGTCACTCACTCCCGGTGATCTGTTATTCTGTATGTAATCCCCCTGAACCCCTGGATCAGATCCCAGCCTGTCACTCACTCCCGGTGATCTGTTATTGTATATATAAACCCCCTGAACCCCTAGATCAGATCCCAGCCTGTAACTGACGTGGTTTCTCGTGCCCCACAAATGACCAGGAGATGCAGAAGATTCTTCAAGAAGTGTTAAACTTTAATTTGCAAATCAAAGCTGAGACAGTCATTTCGCTAGTCGCTGATTTCCCAACGATCCTTGTACATAGCATTTTTTATCACCAATCTCCTGGTTCAGTTGCATTAGCATATCCATTTGGTCAACAGTTAGGTATCACAAGTACATCTGCCGCTATTGTTTCTACCCACTGACTTAATCATGTTCTAATCTACCTCTCTTAGCTACCTCTCATTAACACACCATTGTCTTCTACATTCTTAAGATTTCGTTCTCCTACTTAATTGGGTACATGCATAGCAAATAACAAACTCAAAGTTGACTACATAGTTTTGGTCACACAGCAAACAATGCACCTTTTATACTCCCAATATAACCCACTCCCGGGGATCTGTTATTCTGTATATAAACCCCCTGGATCAGACCCAGCCTGTAACCCACTCCCGGGGATCTGTTATTCTATATATAAACCCCCTGAACCCCTGGATCAGATCCCAGCAGGTAACCCACTCCCGGGGATCTGTTATTCTGTATATAAACCCCCTGAACCCCTGGATCAGATCCCAGCCTGTAACCCACTCCCGGGGTCTGTTATTCTGTATATAAACCCCCTGAACCCCTGGATCAGATCCCAGCCTGTCACCCACTCCCGGGGATCTGTTATTCTATATATAAACCCCCTGAACCCCTGGATCAGACCCCAGCCTGTAACCCACTCCCGGGGATCTGTTATTCTATATATAACCCCCTGAACCCCTGGATCAGATCCCAGCCTGTCACCCACTCCCGGGGTCTGCTATTCTGTATATAAACCCCCTGAACCCCTGGATCAGATCCCAGCCTGTATCCCACTCCCGGGGATCTGTTATTCTATATATAAACCCCCTAAACCCCTGGATCAGATCCCAGCCTGTAACCCACTCCCGGGGATCCGTTATTCTATATATAAACCCCCTGAACCCCTGGATCAGATCCCAGCCTGTTACCCACTCCCGGGGGTCTGTTATTCTATATATAAACCCCCTGAACCCCTGGATCAGATCCCAGCCTGTCACCCACTCCCGGGGGTCTGTTATTCTATATATAAACCCCCTGAACCCCTGGATCAGATCCCAGTCTGTCACCCACTCCCGGGGATCTGTTATTCTATATATAAACACCCTGAACCCCTGGATCAGATCCCAGCCTGTCACCCACTCCCGGGGATCTGTTATTCTATATATAAACCGCCTGAACCCCTGGATCAGATCCCAGCCTGTCACCCACTCCCGGGGATCTGTTATTCTATATATAAACCCCCTGAACCCCTGGATCAGATCCCAGCCTGTAACCCACTCCCGGGGATCTGTTAATGTATATATAAACCCCCAAAACCCCTGGATCAGATCCCAGTCTGTCACCCACTCCCGGGGATCTGTTATTCTGTATATAAACCCCCTGAACCCCTGGATCAGATCACAGCCTTTCACCCACTCCTGGGGGTCTGTTATTCTATATATAAACCCCCTGAACCCCTGGATCAGATCCCAGCCTGTCACCCACTCCCGGGGATCTGTTATTCTATATATAAACCGCCTGAACCCCTGGATCAGATCCCAGCCTGTCACCCACTCCCGGGGATCTGTTATTCTATATATAAACCCCCTGAACCCCTGGATCAGATCCCAGCCTGTCACCCACTCCCGGGGATCTGTTATTCTGTATATAAACCCCCTGAACCCCTGGATCAGATCCCAGCCTGTCACCCACTCCCGGGGATCTGTTATTCTATATATAACCCCCTGAACGCCTGGATCAGATCCCAGCCTGTCACCCACTCCCGGGGATCTGTTATTCTGTATATAAACCCCCTGAACCCCTGGATCAGATCCCAGCCTGTCACCCACTCCCGGGGATCTGTTATTCTATATATAATCCACCTGAACCCCTGGATCAGATCCCAGCCTGTAACCCACTCCTGGGGATCTGTTATTCTATATATAAACCCACTGAACCCCTGGATCAGATCCCAGCCTGTCACCCCTCCTGGGGATCTGTTATTTTGTATATAAACCCCCTGAACCCCTGGATCAGATCCCAGCCTGTCACCCACTCCCGGGGATCTGTTATTCGATATATAAACGCCCTGAACCCCTGGATCAGATCCCAGCCTGTCACCCACTCCCGGGGATCAGTTACTCGATATATAAACGCCCTGAACCCCTGGATCAGATCCCAGCCTGTCACCCACTCCCGGGGATCAGTTACTCGATATATAAACCCCCTGAACCCCTGGATCAGATCCCAGCCTGTCACCCACTCCCGGGGATCTGTTATTCTATATATAAACCGCCTGAACCCCTGGATCAGATCCCAGCCTGTCACCCACTCCCGGGGATCTGTTATTGTATATATAAACCCCCTGAACCCCTGGATCAGATCCCAGCCTGTCACCCACTCCCGGGGATCTGTTAATGTATATATAAACCCCCAAAACCCCTGGATCAGATCCCAGCCTGTCACCCACTCCCGGGGATCTGTTATTCTGTATATAAACCCCCTGAACCCCTCGATCAGATCCCAGCCTTTCACCAACTCCCGGGGGTCTGTTATTCTATATATAAACCCCCTGAACCCCTGGATCAGATCCCAGCCTGTAACCCACTCCTGGGGATCAGTTATTCTATATATAAACCCCCTGAACCCCTGGATCAGATCCCAGACTTTCACCCACTCCCGGGGGTCTGTTATTCTATATATAAACCCCCTGAACCCCTGGGTCAGATCCCAGCCTGTATCCCACTCCCGGGGATCTGTTATTTTGTATATAAATCCCCTGAACCCCTGGATCAGATCCCAGCCTGTCACCCACACCCGGGGATCTGTTATTCTATATATAAACCCCCTGAACCCCTGGATCAGATCCCAGCCTGTCACCCACTCCCGGGGGTCTGTTATTCTATATATAAACCCCCTGAACCCCTGGATCAGATCCCAGCCTGTCACCCACTCCTGGGGATCAGTTATTCTATATATAAACCCCCTGAACCCCTGGATCAGATCCCAGCCTGTCACCCACTCCCGGGGATCTGTTATTCTATATATAAACCCCCTGAACCCCTGGATCAGATCCCAGCCTGTAACCCACTCCCGGGGATCTGTTACTCGATATATAAACCCCCTGAACCCCTGGATCAGATCCCAGCCTGTCACCCACTCCCGGGGATCTGTTATTCTATATATAAACCCCCTGAACCCCTGGATCAGATCCCAGCCTGTCACCCACTCCCGGGGGTCTGTTATTCTATATATAATCCCCCGAACCCCTGGATCAGATCCCAGCCTGTAACCCACTCCTGGGGATCTGTTATTCTATATATAATCCCCCGAACCCCTGGATCAGATCCCAGTCTGTCACCCACTCCTGGGGATCTGTTATTCTATATATAAACCTCCTGAACCCCTGGATCAGATCCCAGCCTGTCACCCACTCCCGGGGATCAGTTACTCGATATATAAACCCCCTGAACCCCTGGATGAGATCCCAGCCTGTCACCCACTCCCGGGGATCTGTTATTCTATATATAAACCCCCTGAACCCCTGGATCAGATCCCAGCCTGTCACCCACTCCCGGGGATCTGTTATTCGATACATAAACCCCCTGAACCCCTGGATCAGATCCCAGCCTGTCACCCACTCCTGGGGATCTGTTATTCTATATATAAACCCCCTGAACCCCTGGATCAGATCCCAGCCTGTCACCCACTCCCGGGGATCTGTTATTCTATATATAAACCCCCTGAACCCCTGGATCAGATCCCAGCCTGTCACCCACTCCCGGGGATCTGTTATTCTATATATAAACCCCCTGAACCCCTGGATCAGATCCCAGCATGTCACCCACTCCTGGGGATCTGTTATTCTATATATAAACCCCCTGAACCCCTGGATCAGATCCCAGCCTGTCACCCACTCCCGGGGATCAGTTACTCGATATATAAACGCCCTGAACCCCTGGATCAGATCCCAGCCTGTCACCCACTCCCGGGGATCAGTTACTCGATATATAAACCCCCTGAACCCCTGGATCAGATCCCAGCCTGTCACCCACTCCCGGGGATCTGTTATTCTATATATAAACCGCCTGAACCCCTGGATCAGATCCCAGCCTGTCACCCACTCCCGGGGATCTGTTATTGTATATATAAACCCCCTGAACCCCTGGATCAGATCCCAGCCTGTCACCCACTCCCGGGGATCTGTTAATGTATATATAAACCCCCAAAACCCCTGGATCAGATCCCAGCCTGTCACCCACTCCCGGGGATCTGTTATTCTGTATATAAACCCCCTGAACCCCTCGATCAGATCCCAGCCTTTCACCAACTCCCGGGGGTCTGTTATTCTATATATAAACCCCCTGAACCCCTGGATCAGATCCCAGCCTGTAACCCACTCCTGGGGATCAGTTATTCTATATATAAACCCCCTGAACCCCTGGATCAGATCCCAGACTTTCACCCACTCCCGGGGGTCTGTTATTCTATATATAAACCCCCTGAACCCCTGGGTCAGATCCCAGCCTGTATCCCACTCCCGGGGATCTGTTATTTTGTATATAAATCCCCTGAACCCCTGGATCAGATCCCAGCCTGTCACCCACACCCGGGGATCTGTTATTCTATATATAAACCCCCTGAACCCCTGGATCAGATCCCAGCCTGTCACCCACTCCCGGGGGTCTGTTATTCTATATATAAACCCCCTGAACCCCTGGATCAGATCCCAGCCTGTCACCCACTCCTGGGGATCAGTTATTCTATATATAAACCCCCTGAACCCCTGGATCAGATCCCAGCCTGTCACCCACTCCCGGGGATCTGTTATTCTATATATAAACCCCCTGAACCCCTGGATCAGATCCCAGCCTGTAACCCACTCCCGGGGATCTGTTACTCGATATATAAACCCCCTGAACCCCTGGATCAGATCCCAGCCTGTCACCCACTCCCGGGGATCTGTTATTCTATATATAAACCCCCTGAACCCCTGGATCAGATCCCAGCCTGTCACCCACTCCCGGGGGTCTGTTATTCTATATATAATCCCCCGAACCCCTGGATCAGATCCCAGCCTGTAACCCACTCCTGGGGATCTGTTATTCTATATATAATCCCCCGAACCCCTGGATCAGATCCCAGTCTGTCACCCACTCCTGGGGATCTGTTATTCTATATATAAACCTCCTGAACCCCTGGATCAGATCCCAGCCTGTCACCCACTCCCGGGGATCAGTTACTCGATATATAAACCCCCTGAACCCCTGGATGAGATCCCAGCCTGTCACCCACTCCCGGGGATCTGTTATTCTATATATAAACCCCCTGAACCCCTGGATCAGATCCCAGCCTGTCACCCACTCCCGGGGATCTGTTATTCGATACATAAACCCCCTGAACCCCTGGATCAGATCCCAGCCTGTCACCCACTCCTGGGGATCTGTTATTCTATATATAAACCCCCTGAACCCCTGGATCAGATCCCAGCCTGTCACCCACTCCCGGGGATCTGTTATTCTATATATAAACCCCCTGAACCCCTGGATCAGATCCCAGCCTGTCACCCACTCCCGGGGATCTGTTATTCTATATATAAACCCCCTGAACCCCTGGATCAGATCCCAGCATGTCACCCACTCCTGGGGATCTGTTATTCTATATATAAACCCCCTGAACCCCTGGATCAGATCCCAGCCTGTCACCCACTCCCGGGGATCTGTTATTCTATATATAAACCCCCTGAACCCCTGGATCAGATCCCAGCCTGTCACCCACTCCCGGGGATCTGTTATTCTGTATATAAACCCCCTGAACCCCTGGATCAGATCCCAGCCTGTCACCCACTCCCGGGGATCTGTTATTTTGTATATAAACCCCCTGAACCCCTGGATCAGATCCCAGCCTGTCACCCACTCCCGGGGATCTGTTATTCTATATATAAACCCCCTGAACCCCTGGATCAGTTCCCAGCCTGTATCCCACTCCCGGGGATCTGTTATTCTATATATAAACCCCCTGAAACCCTGGATCAGATCCCAGCCTGTCACCCACTCCCGGGGATCTGTTATTCTGTATATAAACCCCCTGAACCCCTGGATCAGATCCCAGCCTGTCACCCACTCCCGGGGATCTGTTATTCTATATATAAACCCCCTGAACCCCTGGATCAGATCCCAGCCTGTCACCCACTCCCGGGGATCTGTTATTCTATATATAAACCCCCTGAACCCCTGGATCAGATCCCAGCCTGTCACCCACTCCCGGGGATCTGTTATTTGATATATAAACCCCCTGAACCCCTGGATCAGTTCCCAGCCTGTATCCCACTCCCGGGGATCTGTTATTCTATATATAAACCCCCTGAAACCCTGGATCAGATCCCAGCCTGTCACCCACTCCCGGGGATCTGTTATTCTGTATATAAACCCCCTGAACCCCTGGATCAGATCCCAGCCTGTCACCCACTCCCGGGGATCTGTTATTCTATATATAAACCCCCTGAACCCCTGGATCAGATCCCAGCCTGTCACCCACTCCCGGGGATCTGTTATTCTATATATAAACCCCCTGATCCCCTGGATCAGATCCCAGCCTGTCACCCACTCCCGGGGATCTGTTATTCTGTATATAAACCCCCTGAACCCCTGGATCAGATCCCAGCCTGTAACCGACTCCCGGGGTTATGTTATTCTCTATATAAACCCCCTGAACCCCTGGATCAGATCCCAGCCTGTAACCCACTCCCGGGGATCTGTTATTCTACATATAAACCCCCTGAACCCCTGGATCAGATCCCAGCCTGTCAACCACTCCCGGGGATCTGTTATTCTATATATAAACCCCCTGAACCCCTGGATCAGATCCCAGCCTGTCACCCACTCCCGGGGATCTGTTATTCTATATATAAACCCCCTGAACCCCTGGATCAGATCCCAGCCTGTAACCCACTCCTGGCGATCTGTTATTCTGTATATAAACCCCCTGAACCCCCGGATCAGATCCCAGCCTGTAACCCACTCCCGGGGATCTGTTATTCTATATATAAACCCCCTGAACCCCTGGATCAGATCCCAGCCTGTCACCCACTCCCGGGGATCTGTTATTCTATATATAAACCCCCTGAAACCCTGGATCAGATCCCAGCCTGTCACCCACTCCCGGGGATCTGTTAATGTATATATAAACCCCCTGAACCCCTGGATCAGATCCCAGCCTGTCACCCACTCCCGGGGATCTGTTAATGTATATATAAACCCCCAAAACCCCTGGATCAGATCCCAGCCTGTCACCCACTCCCGGGGATCTGTTATTCTGTATATAAACCCCCTGAACCCCTGGATCAGATCCCAGCCTTTCACCCACTCCCGGGGGTCTGTTATTCTATATATAAACCCCCTGAACCCCTGGATCAGATCCCAGCCTGTAACCCACTCCCGGGGATCTGTTATTCTATATATAAACCCCCTGAACCCCTGGATCAGATCCCAGCCTGTCACCCACTCCCGGGGGTCTGTTATTCTATATATAAACCCCCTGAACCCCTGGATCAGATCCCAGCCTGTAACCCACTCCCGGGGATCTGTTATTCTATATATAAACCCCCTGAACCCCTGGATCAGATCCCAGCCTGTCAACCACTCCCGGGGATCTGTTATTCTATATATAAACCCCCTGAACCCCTGGATCAGATCCCAGCCTGTCACCCACTCCTGGGGATCTGTTATTCTGTATATAAACCCCCTGAACCCCTGGATCAGATCCCAGCCTGTCACCCACTCCCGGGGATCTGTTATTCTGTATATAAACCCCCTGAACCCTTGGATCAGATCCCAGCCTGTCACCCCTCCTGGGGATCTGTTATTTTGTATATAAACCCCCTGAACCCCTGGATCAGATCCCAGCCTGTCACCCACTCCCGGGGATCTGTTATTCGATATATAAACCCCCTGAACCCCTGGATCAGATCCCAGCCTGTATCCCACTCCCGGGGTTCTGTTATTCTATATATAAACCCCCTGAACCCCTGGATCAGATCCCAGCCTGTCACCCACTCCCGGGGATCTGTTATTCTGTATATAAACCCCCTGAACCCCTGGATCAGATCCCAGCCTGTCACCCACTCCCGGGGATCTGTTATTCTGTATATAAACCCCCTGAACCCCTGGATCAGATCCCAGCCTTTCACCCACTCCCGGGGGTCTGTTATTCTATATATAAACCCCCTGAACCCCTGGATCAGATCCCAGCCTGTAACCCACTCCTGGGGATCTGTTATTCTATATATAAACCCCCTGAACCCCTGGATCAGATCCCAGCCTGTCACCCACTCCCGGGGATCTGTTATTCTATATATAAACCCCCTGAACCCCTGGATCAGATCCCAGCCTGTCACCCACTCCCGGGGATCTGTTATTCTATATATAAACCCCCTGAACCCCTGGATCAGATCCCAGCCTGTCACCCCTCCCGGGGATCTGTTATTTTGTATATAAACCCCCTGAACCCCTGGATCAGATCCCAGCCTGTCACCCACTCCCGGGGATCTGTTATTTGATATATAAACCCCCTGAACCCCTGGATCAGTTCCCAGCCTGTATCCCACTCCCGGGGATCTGTTATTCTATATATAAACCCCCTGAAACCCTGGATCAGATCCCAGCCTGTCACCCACTCCCGGGGATCTGTTATTCTGTATATAAACCCCCTGAACCCCTGGATCAGATCCCAGCCTGTCACCCACTCCCGGGGATCTGTTATTCTAAATATAAACCCCCTGAACCCCTGGATCAGATCCCAGCCTGTCACCCACTCCCGGGGATCTGTTATTCTATATATAAACCCCCTGATCCCCTGGATCAGATCCCAGCCTGTCACCCACTCCCGGGGATCTGTTATTCTGTATATAAACCCCCTGAACCCCTGGATCAGATCCCAGCCTGTAACCCACTCCCGGGGATCTGTTATTCTATATATAAACCCCCTGAACCCCTGGATCAGATCCCAGCCTGTAACCGACTCCCGGGGTTATGTTATTCTCTATATAAACCCCCTGAACCCCTGGATCAGATCCCAGCCTGTAACCCACTCCCGGGGATCTGTTATTCTACATATAAACCCCCTGAACCCCTGGATCAGATCCCAGCCTGTCAACCACTCCCGGGGATCTGTTATTCTATATATAAACCCCCTGAACCCCTGGATCAGATCCCAGCCTGTCACCCACTCCCGGGGATCTGTTATTCTATATATAAACCCCCTGAACCCCTGGATCAGATCCCAGCCTGTAACCCACTCCTGGCGATCTGTTATTCTGTATATAAACCCCCTGAACCCCCGGATCAGATTCCAGCCTGTCACCCACTCCCGGGGATCTGTTATTCTATATATAAACCCCCTGAACCCCTGGATCAGATCCCAGCCTGTCACCCACTCCCGGGGATCTGTTATTCTGTATATAAACCCCCTGAACCCCTGGATCAGATCCCAGCCTGTCACCCCTCCCGGGGATCTGTTATTCTGTATATAAACCCACCCTGGATCAGATCCCAACCTGTCACCCACTCCCGGGGATCTGTTATTCTGTATATAAACCCACCCTGGATCAGATCCCAACCTGTCACCCACTCCTGGGGATCTGTTATTCTGTATATAAACCCCCTGAACCCCTGGATCAGATCCCAGCCTGTAACCCACTCCCGGGGATCTGTTATTCTGTATATAAACCCCCTGAACCCCTGGATCAGATCCCAGCCTGTAACCCACTCCCGGGGATCTGTTATTCTATATATAAACCCCCTGAACCCCTGGATCAGATCCCAGCGTGTCACCCACTCCCAGGGATCTGTTATTCTATATATAAACCCCCTGAACCCCTGGATCAGATCCCAGCCTGTAACCCACTCCCGGGGATCTGTTATTCTATATATAAACCCCCTGAACCCCTGGATCAGATCCCAGCCTGTCAACCACTCCCGGGGATCTGTTATTCTATATATAAACCCCCTGAACCCCTGGATCAGATCCCAGCCTGTCAACCACTCCCAGGGGTCTGTTATTCTCTGGATAATCTCTTCGCCTGCCTGCTGTTTTTGCCCAGGAAAACGTGATTCGCGAGTTCAGCCTGAACGAGCTGTACCAGCGAGCCAAGCGGACGATGAAGGACGAGGAGGGAGATTCACCAGCCGAGGAGCAGGCTGTTCCCAACGGGGAGGTGGAGACCAAGAAGGACAAGTGAACGGCCTCCCCACCCGCCTCAGATTGGGGCCGTCTGCTTCTCACTGCCCTGCCTCCCAGCCTCCGCGGTCTCCCGGTTTGCCACGACCTCCTTGTTCTTCCCCGCCCTGGACCATGGCTCAGCCTCTCCTGTTGCCCAGGACGGGGGCGCAGGGGTGGGGTTCTCCTGATTCTGCCAATTCCCAGGGCGTCTCGCAATGCTGTTGTAGGGTTAATTTATTAAATGCAAAGTCCATCGTCAGACTGTCCTCCTGAAATGATGTGTGGGTGGCTCCACACTGTGTCTGACCCGTGTCCTGGGAGCGCTCGGTGTCCACACTGGGGATAAAGTGGGGGGACACACTGTGGGGGTGATGTAGAGGGAGCTCCACACCTTGTCTGACCCGCGTCCCGGGAGCGCTCGGTGTCCACACTGGGGATAAAGTGGGGGGGACACTGTGGGGGTGATGTAGAGGGAGCTCCACACCGTGTCTGACCCATGTCCCGGGAGCGCTCAGTGCCCACACTGGGGATAAAGTGGGGGACACACTGTGGGGGTGATGTAGAGGGAGCTCCACACCGTGTCTGACCCGTGTCCCGGGAGCGCTCGGTGTCCACTCTGGCGATAAAGTGGGGGGGACACACTGTGGGGCTGATGTAGAGGGAGCTCCACACCGTGTCTGACCCGTGTTCCGGGAGCGCTCGGTGCCCACACTGGGGATAAAGTGGGGGGACACACTGTGGGGCTGATGTAGAGGGAGCTCCACACCGTGTCTGACCTGTGTTCCGGGAGCGCTCGGTGCCCACACTGGGGATAAAGTGGGGGGACACACTGTGGGGGTGATGTAGAGGGAGCTCCACACCGTGTCTGACCCGTGTCCCGGGAGCGCTCGGTGCCCATACTGGGGGTAAAGTGGGGGGACACACTGTGGGGGTGATGTAGAGGGAGCTCCACACCGTGTCTGACCCGTGTCCCGGGAGCGCTCGGTGCCCACACTGGGGATAAAGTGGGGGGGACACACTGTGGGGCTGATGTAGAGGGAGCTCCACACCGTGTCTGACCCGTGTCCCGGGAGCGCTCGGTGTCCACACTGGGGATAAAGTGGGGGGACACACTGTGGGGGTGATGTAGAGGGAGCTCCACACCGTGTCTGACCCGTGTACCGGGAGCGCTCGGTGTCCACACTGGGGATAAAGTGGGGGGACACACTGTGGGGGTGATGTAGAGGGAGCTCCACACCGTGTCTGACCCGTGTCCCGGGAGCGATCGGTGTCCACTCTGGGGATAAAGTGGGGGGACACACTGTGGGGGTGATGTAGAGGGAGCTCCACACCGTGTCTGACCCGTGTCCCGGGAGCGATCGGTGTCCACTCTGGGGATAAAGTGGGGGACACACTGTGGGGGTGATGTAGAGGGAGCTCCACACCGTGTCTGACCCGTGTCCCGGGAGCGATCGGTGTCCACTCTGGGGATAAAGTGGGGGACACACTGTGGGGGTGATGTGGAGGGAGCTCCACACCGTGTCCCGGGATATTCTTTCAGAGTTTTGTACCTTCTGCCCAGCGGGAGAGGGGTGAAGAGAGAATGCCCAGGGTGAGTCCGGTGCCGGCTGCTTTACTGAGGCAGTGAGAAGCGTTGGAGGCGAGTCTCTGCGTTCACCAGCAGGGAGGATACAATCGCTTACGCGCTGGACGCCTGCTGTGATCGGCTTGAAGGAGGTGCAGGCCTCTGACGGGATATCCCACACACACACACACGGGGGTGGTGGTGGACGTGCTCTCTGACACGGGCTGCATCCTGCCGAACCTGTCCCGGCAACTCTCGGTGTTCCACAAAGGGTCGGGTGTCGGGACCCTTCACATTCGATGTCAGTGGGTGGAGCAGGTTGCGGTTGATAGGTGCTTTGGGGGAAGCAGGGGAGGCTGCAAAAGGACTGGTTAGGAGACTGGGCATAGAAGTGGCACGTGGGTCCGAATCTGGAGTATTGTATGCAGTTTTGGTCACCCAGTTACAGGAAGGATATTAATAAGTTTGAAGGAGTGCAGAGAATGTTTACAAGGATGTTGCCGGGACCTGAGAAACTGAGTTACAGAGAAAGGTTGAATAGGTTAGGACTTTATTCCCTGGAGTGTAGGAGAATGAGGGGTGATTTGATAGAGGTGTATAAAATTATGATGGGTACAGATAGAGTGGATGCAAGCAGGCTTTTTCCACTGAGGCCGGGGGAGAAAAAAACCAGAGGACATGGGTTAAGGGTGAAGGGGGAAAAGTTTAAAGGGAACATTGGGGGAGCTTCTTCACACAGAGAGTGGTGGGAGTGTGGAATGAGCTGCCAGATGAAGTGGTAAATGCGGGCTCACTATTAACACGATAAAAACTTGGACAGGTAAGTGGATGAGAGGGATATGGAGGGATATGGGCCGAGTCCACGTCAGTGGGACGGGGATTATGCTGTATATTTTCAGCAGCCGGTGTACCATGTGCGGTTCTGTCCTGCTGACTTGAGGAAAGATCGGGCCCTTCGGCCCAGGGTGTGCTGACCATTCAATTTACTCCGCCATAAACTTATCCCTTCTCTCCTCCACAGTCCATATCCTCCCCTTTTGCTTCCCTACACACGGAGATCCAGGAGTCTCAGAAATTTCCCCAGCGTATCTGCCTCTTTCCGCCTCCCCGGTAACGCGTTCCATGCACCCACCAATCTCTGTATAAATATCCAATCTCTGACCACCCCCGAAAATTTCCCTTCATCACCTTTAACAAATGACCCGTGGTAATCGCCATTTCCACCCGGGGAAAATAATTCTGTACGTCTGCACAGTCTGTGCCTCTCACCATCTTGAACATCCCTGTCAATTCACCTCTCATTCTCCTTCGCTCCAAAGTAAAGAACCCCGGCCCGCTCAAACAATCCTCACTTGACACGCTCTCTAATCGAGGCAGCTCCCTGGTGAATCTCCCCTGCACCCTCTCTACAGCTTCCTCATCCTTCCTATGACGGGGCGACCAGAGCCCAGGGGTAGGAACGGTGCAGTCGCACTGATGGGATTGGACTACAGACCCACAAATAGCCCCAGGGACTGTGAGGAGCAGACATGTAATGCGACTCAGGGAATATCCGGTGGTTGTCTCGACCGCAACTCCCCACCCCCACCCCCAATGTCAGCCGGATCGGAGAGCCAGCCTTTGATCATCGAAAGGGGACGGTGAACTGCCCGCTGCCCACTTCAGACGTACTGAGCTCCCGGGAGGGTTAAACACCAAATCCTGGGGACGAACTTCGTAAAAGACCAGACCCAGTCCGACCAAAGTTCAGAGTCAATTTATTATCAAAGTCCATATACAACCCTGAGATTCATTCTCTTGTGGGCGTGCTCAGTAAACCCACAATAGGATAATGACCGTAACAGAATCGACGTGGGCTTCACAGGCAGCAAACCGCAGGAAATAAAACAAACAAGCCGAGATACCGAGAACTTAAGGAGTCCTTGAAAGTCAGTCCATTGGCGTGAGGACGTTTCAGTAATGGAGTGAGTGAAGCTATCCCCTGTTGTTCAAGAGCCTGATGGTTGAGGGGGAATAACTGTCCCTGAACCTGGTGGTGAGGGTCCTGAGGCTCCTGTACCTCCTTCCTGATGGTTGAGGGGTAATAACTGTCCCTGAACCTGGTGGTGTGGGTCCTGAGGCTCCTGTACCTCCTTCCTGATGGTTCCTGAAACTGGTGGTGAGGGTCCTGAGGCTCCTGTACCTCCTTCCTGATGGTTGAGGGGTAATAACTGTCCCTGAACCTGGTGGTGTGGGTCCTGAGGCTCCTGTACCTCCTTCATGATGGTTGAAGGGTGATAACTGTTGCTGAACCTGGTGGTGTGGGTCCTGAGGTTCCTGTACCTCCTTCCTGATGTTGGAGGGGTAATAACTGTCCCTGAACCTGGTGGTGTGAGTCCTGAGGTTCCTGTACCTCCTTCCTGATGTTTGAGGGATAATAACTGTCCCTGAACCAGGTGGTGTGAGTCCTGAGGCTCCTGTACCTCCTTCCTGATGGTTGAGGGGTAATAACTGTTCCTGAACCAGGTGGTGTGAGCCCTGAAGCTCCTGTTCCTCTTTCCTGATGACAGCAGCAAGAAGAGAGCGTGTCCTGGGTGGTGGGTGTCCCTGGTGATGGATGCTGCTTTCCTGCGACAGTGTATCGGGGAGATGTGCTCAGTGGTGGGGAGGTCTGTACCCCATGATGGACTGGATTTTATAGGATTTTGTGTTAACGGTTATTGGTGGCCGTGATGCAACCAGTCAATACGCTGTCCACCACACACCTGTAGAAGTTTGTCAAGGTTTTAGATGTCACGTCCTGTCTTCGCAAACTCCAGAGGAGAGATGGACCACAGGCCAGAGAGGGCTCCCTGACGCCTCCACTTCCTCGGGAGGCCAAAATAATTAGTGAGACCACGTCGACCCTGTTCCTTAGAGCCGAGAGGTGATGTTGCAGCTCTATGGGACCCTGGTCAGACCCCACTTGGAGTACTGTGCTCAGTTCTGGTTGCCTCACTACAGGAAGGATGTGGAAGCCATAGAAAGGGCGCAGAAGAGATTTACAAGGATGTTGCCTGGATTGGGGAGCATGCCCTATGGGAACAGGTTGAGTGAACTCGGCCTTTTCTCCTTGGAGCGACGGAGGGTGAGAGGTGGCCTGATGGAGGTGTACAAGACGACGATTGTGTGGACAGTCAGAGGGTTTCTCCCGGGGCTGAAATGGCTAACAGGATGGGGGAATAGTTTTAAGGATTTCTCCGTGGGTTGTCACCTTGTCGCGGTGGAGAAGCTTGTGTGCTCCTGAGATCCCGAGAGTGATGCCATCTGGAGTTCTGCTCCTGGTAGGGTCACCCATGGTGGTAAGGTCGAGGGTGAGGTCCCTGACAAAGAGAAATCCAAGCAGGACCTCAACGACGGACGGAGTTACTCCGAACTCAACGGCGGACGAAGGCTGCAACAAATCCGTCAGCTCCGACCGTCTTGGTTTCCATGCCGCTGGAATCAGCTGGTTGATCTGCGAAGTACCGTGTGCTTCTTGGAGTGCAACGTTACGTTAAACAAACACACGCACAGGCGTCTTCACTCTGCCATAGACCATCTCCCTCCACCTCGAGGGATAGCCTGGTGCTTGGAACGGCTACCTGATACACCATCAATAACTCACTCTGAGATGTGAAGGCGAGATATCGGCTTTTATTGACTGGAAGAAGGAACGAACAGTGGTTGACCACCATACTACATCCTGGAGACTGAGAGGCCGGGCCCCAGGCCTCGATCGCCTTCATACCGGGGTCTGTGGGAGGAGCCACGGGAGCAGTCAGCAGGGGGCCTGTCCAGACAGGTATATGTGGTTCACCACAGTGCTGAGGAGATGTCAGGGGTGAGTTTTTCACTCAGAGAGTGGTGGGTCCGTGGAATGGGCTGCCGGTGACGGTGGTGGAGGCGGATACATTAGGGTCTTTTAAAAGACTCTTAGGTAGGTACATGGAGCTTAGAGAAATAGAGAGAAATTCTCGGCAGTCTCCAGAGTGGGTTCCGTGTCCGGCACAACATGGTGGGCCGAAGGGCCTGTGATGTGCTGTAGATCTTTTGTGATCACCTACTTTCAATCACTGCACCACAGAAAGCACTCTGTCCGGACGGTGCAGGAACTGCTCACGCCCGTGACCATGAGGAACCGCAGAGAGCTGCTGACACCGTCAGGGAAACCCGCCTGCACCTCTCGCAGCCTTGCTGAAGCAGGCGGGACGATCGAAGGCCCCCCCAAACCCAGCGGAAGTTCCAGAAGCTGGTTGGCATAAGGCTGTTAGATAGTCCTCCACTGGCGAACGGGGTTCTCTAGTTGCCCCGTGTACCGGGGTACAGTGAAAACCTCGTGCACTTGTCCACGGAGTTCGGGTCAATTCACAGCGCGACAAGGGAACGCAGGAACAGAGCGCGGACTGAACTCCGCC
Source organism: Hypanus sabinus (assembly GCF_030144855.1). Classification (NCBI taxonomy): domain Eukaryota; kingdom Metazoa; phylum Chordata; class Chondrichthyes; order Myliobatiformes; family Dasyatidae; genus Hypanus; species Hypanus sabinus. The sequence continues at coordinate 26,562 of NW_026780109.1, forward strand.
CTGGACGGTCCCCGAGCCCGGCCGCCGGAGGGGAAGGGTTGGCCACGGGGCGAGCGAGATCTCACCCCGTAAAGTCCCGGGACTCCAACAGAAGCTCCACCCCCCTGGGAGAGGGAGGAGCCTTGAAGATGGGCGACCCACCCCCTCCCCCCCCCCCCCCCCGGGGACATCTTCAGAATTGGCTTTAATATCGCCGGTATACGTCTTGGAGTTGGCCCACCCCTTATTCTTAAACTGTGGCCTCTGGTTCTGGACTCCCCCAACATCGGGAACATGCTTCCTGCCTCCAGCGTGTCCGATCCCTTAATAATCTTATATGTTTCAATCAGATCCCCTCTCATCCTTCTAAATTCCAGTGTGTACAAGCCCAGTCGCTCCAATCCTTCAACATATGACAGTCCCGCCATCCCGGGAATTAACCTTGTGAACCTACGCTGCACTCCCTCAATAGCAAGAATGTCCTTCCTCAAATTTGGAGACCAGAACTGAACACAGTACTCCAGGTGGGGTCTCACCAGGGCCCTGTACAACTGCAGAAGGACCTCTTTACTCCTATACTCAACTCCCCTCATTATGAAGGCCAACATGCCATTAGCTTTCTTCACTGAAAATCTAACCAACTACCAAGACCGAAGCTGATTAGTAAAGAAAAAAAGGGGGGGGGGAATTATTAATCATCATCTGTGCTTTACCAGCAAATCAAAGGTTTTGAAAATAATTCACAATGTTTGAAAGTCTTGACTGGATTCAGAGATTGAACATCGAATCTTCTCCAAATTTTCTTTTACAATCTTTTTATTATTGTTATTAATATTAACAAAACACAATTGATACATAGATAACGGCATTACAAACATACACATTTCAACTGCACGTGAACGAATACATAAGCAATGATTACACTATAAATGAGTATTCCCAAATCATGGACGATACAATATATAAATAAGGCAAATCTAGGTATATCATAATAAGTAATTAAAAAAAAAGAAAAAGAAAAAAAATATGCAAAAAAAACCTAATCTAATAATCTAATAGCTAATAAGGAGAAAAAAAAGGAAAAAAGAAAAACTGAAAAAAGAAAAAAAAAGGGGCTGTTTGCAATATCTCACAAAAATACAGAATCACCAGTGTCGTCAACTCCGATCCTCTCAACATATACAAAATCGAAACTGGAAAAACAAATAGACTTGAAACAGGGTCATATTACATCATATGAAAATATTGAATATTTTCCATATCTTTTCAAATTTAATAGAAGTATCAAATACACCACTTCTAATTTTTTCTAAATTTAAATATAACATAGTTTGAGAAAACCAATGAAATACAGTGGGAGGATTAATTTCCTTCCAGTTCAACAAAATAGATCTTCTAGCCATCAGAGTAAGAAACGCAATCATTCGACAGGCGGAAGAAAATAAATGAAGTGAGTCCATCATTGGTAAACGAAAAGTTGCGGTAATAGGATAGGGTTGTAAATCAATGTTCAATACTGTAGAAATAATATCAAAAATATCTTTCCAATATTTTTTCAAAAGCAGACACGACCAGAACATGTGAGTTAAAGACGCTATTTCAGATTGTCATCTATCACAAGAAGGATTTATATAGGAATAAAAATGAGCTAATTTATCCTTGGACATATGGGCCCTATGCACAACCTTAAACTGTATTAATGAATGTTTGGCACATATAGATGATGTATTAACTAATTAAAGAATTCTAACCCACTTCTCAATAGGAATAATAAGGTTAAGCTCTCTTTCCCAATCATTTTTTGTCCTATAAAGGGGCTCTGAACGTATCTTCATAATTATATTATAAAGTTTTGATATAAGCCCTTTTTGAAGCCCATTCCTTCAGTAAATGGTTGTGATTATGATATTATAGCTACTTCTGACCATGCTCCATTAAAACTTTCTATTAAATTTATGGATACAGTTCCTAATGCTAGACAATGGCGATTTGACTCTACCTTATTGCAGGATCCGGACTTTATTAAATTTATGAATGAACAGATCGACTTCTTCTTTTCAATCAACTCCACGGATGATATTTCTTGCGGAACACTTTGGGACACGTTTCATATATACGTGGACAGATTATTTCTTATTCTGTTGGTCTGAGAAAACGCATAAAGAAGGAAGCTCTTTTATTGGTTGATAAAATCAAAGAGATTGACAAGAAATATTTAATTTCTCCTAATAAGGAGCTTTACAAACAAAGGGTTGAACTTCAAACAGAATATAGTTTATTACTTACATCTTCGATTGAAAATCAACTGATGAAGTCCAGATCTGATTTTTATATACATAGTTTTAAATCAAGTAAACTGCTAGCTAGTCAATTGAAGAATGCTTTGGTTAAACGTCAAATTACTAAGATCCGTCAGCAAAATGGGGATTTGACAGTTAACCATGATGAGATAAATAAATCATTTCAAGATTTTTACACTTCCCTGTATCATTCAGAATTTCCTCAGGGTTGTGGTACCGTGTGTGATTTTCTTGGGAAATTGAATTTCACAAAATTATCACCAGATGATCTTTCAATATTGGAAACTCCTATGTCTGATGCAGAAATCAAAGGGGTTATTTCCTCCATGAATTCAAGGAAAGCACCTGGTCCGGATGGGTATACAGCAGAATTTTTAAGATGTTTTTCCGCTACTCTCTCTCCTTGGTTATATAAGGTTTTTGAAGAAGCAATTAGATTGGGAAATTTGCCACAATCTTTTTATAGAGCTTCCATCTCTTTAATATTGAAGAAAGATAAAGACCCTGCTGATTGCGCATCCTATAGACCAATATCTTTATTGAATGTAGATTCCAAGATTTTTTCCAAGTTACTTGCATCCAGGTTGGAGAAGGTATTACCCCAAATTATCTCGGAAGATCAAGCCGGTTTTATTAAAAATCGTTATTCTTTTTTTAATGTTAGGAGGTTATTGAATATTGTGTATACTCCTTCACATAATATTTCAGAATGTGTTATTTCATTAGATGCGGAGAAAGCATTTGACAGAGTTGAATGGCCTTAGTTATTTAATGTGTTGGAGAAGTTTAATTTTAGTCCGACATTTATTTCCTGGATTAAACTGATTTATCACACTCCAGTAGCCTCGGTGTTTACTAATAATCAAAGATCTCCCTTTTTTCATTTATTTTGGGGCACTAGACAAGGCTGTCCTCTTAGCCCACTATAATTTAATATTGCTTTAGAACCTTTGGCAATTGCTATCAGAGAATCACAGGATATTTCGGGTATTAATCATGGGACAGATATTCATGTTATCTTTGTATGCAGATGACTTATTATTATTTACTTCTAATCCTGAGAAATCTATTCCATCAGTTTTATCATTGTTGGCTCAATTTTTCTGGGTATAAATTAAATCTTAATAAGAGTGAATTGTTTCCTTTAAATAGACAAGTCCCACTTTATGGAAACTTACCTTTCAAATTAGTTAATGACTCTTTTATTTACTTAGGGATTAAAATCACAAAAAAATCATAAAGACTTATTTAAGGTTAACTTTGTACCCTTAATTGATCAGATTAAAGGCTTGTTTACTAAGTGGTCACCATTATCTTTATCTCTGATAGGTAGGATTAATGCTATTAAGATGGTTATTTTACCTAAGTTTTTACATATTTTTCAAGCAGTACCAATTTTTATTCCGAAATCTTTTTTTACTAATGTTGATTCAAAAATTTCCTCATATATATGGCAGAATAAAAATCCCAGGTTAGGTAAAATATACTTACAGAAGGCAAAGAAGGAAGGTGGACTAGCATTGCCTAATTTTAGATTTTATTATTGGGCAGTTAATATTAGATATTTGATATGTTGGTTGAAAGATTGGGATGGATCTTTTAGCCCTCATTGGGTGAGCCTGGAAATTAAATCAGTACCAGGTTTTGCACTGGGTTCTATTTTGGGGACTTCTCTCCCTTTTGCTCTTTCTAAATTGCCGAAACGAATTGACAACCCGATAGTTAAACATACTTTACGTATATGGTTTCAATTTCGGAAATTTTTTGGGTTGACTCAGTTTGTTTCAAATATTCCTATTGTATCCAATTGTTTTTTCCTCCCTTCAATTATAGACCAAGCTTATTTGGCTTGGAAGACTAAGGGATTATTACGATTTTCTGATTTATTTTTGGACAATTGTTTTATGTCTTTTGAGCAATTATCTAACAAATATAATTTGCCTAGATTTCATTTTTTTTAGATACTTACAGATTAGGAATTTTTTAAATACCGTACTTCCTACTTTTCCAAATTTTATGTCTTCAGGTATTTTGGAGAGTTTGTTTGAATTAAACTCCAAATTTAAACATGACATCACATCACGTAGCCATTGGGCGTGAGTGGGGAGGGGGGCCTGCATCTTTCCATTTAAGCAAGAGCATCCTTCTGGCCTAAAAGTAAATATACCAATTACAGTAAGTGTTTAGATGTATATTAGTTACTTTAAAACCAGAAATAATAAATATTTTAAGAATGGGGTCGTGTCCATGTGTTCAAAGTCCATTTAGAGACCAGATGGCAGAGGGGAAGAGGCTGTTCCTGAATCGCTGAGTGTGTGCCTTCAGGCTCCTGTACCTCCTCCCTGATGGCAGAGGGGAAGAGGCTGTTCCTGAATCGCTGAGTGTGTGCCTTCAGGCTCCTGTACCTCCTCCCTGACGGTGACAGTGAGAAGGGGGCATGTCCTGGGTGGTGGGGGTCCTTAGTGACGGACACTGAGGCACCGCTCCCTGACGATGTCTCGGATACCGCGGAGGCTGGGGCCCGTGATGGAGCCGACTAACCACAACCCTCTGCAGCTTCTTTCGGTCCTGTGCAACCCCCCCCCCCCAATACCAGACGGTGATGCAGCCTGTCAGAACGCTGTCCACGGTACATCCGTAGACATCTCTATGCTTCAGGCGACAAACTGCAAATGCCCTCAAACTCCGAATTAGAAGTGTCGTATGTGACCCTTCTATTAAATTTGAAAAGATTTGAAGGCCATTTATTCAATATTTTCACATGATGTAGCTTGACCCTGTTCCAATCCTATTTGTTTTCCCAGTTTTGATTATATATATGTGTGTTGAGAGGATCGGAGTTCGGGACACTGATGATTCTGTAATTTTTTTATAAATACTATAAACAGCCCTTTTTTTCTTCTTTCTTTTTTTCTGAATAGTTAGTGGATAGTTTGTTAGTTTAGTTTTTCTTAGGGTATTAATTTTTTTTTCTTTTTCTCTTTTTTCCAACATGAATCACTTAGTTTTTGCCTGGTTTATATGATATTTGTATCATTCATGATTTGGGAAGACTTAACTATATTGTACTTATTGCTTGTGTGTCCTTTTAATTTTGTAAGTTTGTAATCCCATTATCTACGTGCTAATCTTATCACGTTGATATCGATAAAAAGACTGAAAAAAGAAAGACAAACTCCGAATCAGATATCGCCTTCTTCGTCGACCGGAAAGGCAGAGGATCCTGGCGGACTGCTGTCGGCGGCCTACGCCCCAGCGCGGGTGCCGGGCCTGGGGAAGGGGGTGAGGTTTTCGAGGAGGCCGAGAGGCAGGTTCTGAAGGCCAGGCGACCACCTCGATCGCACAAGGGTCTGACAACAGGAGTCCCGCCGAGGGGTCTCGGCCCGAAACGCCGACCGCTTGCCTCGTTTCCACCGACGCCGCCCCGCCTGCCGAGTCCCTCCGGCATTTTGTGCGCACGTGACTTTGGACTCCCAGCACCTGTAGATCTTCTCTTGTTTGTGGTCTGATAATATTTCCTAGTTAACCTGGCTGGGGGGCAGTGGGGGGGGGGGTTGGAGTTGGTGGCACAGGAAAAGATTCCAGGGGGGTTCCGTGAACTTGGATGGGGGGGAGAAAAACTTCTACATCTGTATTTTCACGAACCTCACAGCGAAGTTTCATATTTCTTTCTTTTTTTTATTTATTAAATTCTTAGAAAATTACGAAGAATAAATGATAAAATAGTGAAGAGAGAAAAAAATAATATCGACCCTCCCCTCCTTAATCCTTATCTAAAGAAAGAAATAAAAGAAAGAAAGAAGAGAAAGATTGCCTGGATATCGGAGGATCCCCACATGCTCCATGGAGTTCAAAATGATTTTAATTTTAATTTTTACTTTCCCCAATTACTTTATAATTTTATCTTCAAAGGACCTATGTAATTAATCCTATCTTTTGTAAGTATGGGAGCCAAATTTTCAAAAATATATCATATTCATTTCTTAGATTATAAGAAATCGTGGAATACAACTATATATTACAATATATATAACTATATATTACTATATATAATACAACTATAATACAATGGTCCATAGTTAAATATGAATCTGATTTCCAAGTAACTGCGATAACTTTTTTGGCTACTGCCAATGCAATTTTTATAAATTTTTTCTGATACTTATTCAATTTAAGTTTCGGTATTGTCCCTTCAATGTCTCCTAATAAAAATAATATTGGACTATGTGGGAGTTGTACTCCAGTAATTTGTTCCAATAGAAGTCTTAGATTTATCCAAAATGATTGAATTTTAAAACAAGACCAAGTAGAATGTAAAAAAGTACCAATTGCTTGATTACATCGAAAACATTGGTCAGGCATATTTGAATTTAATCTATTTATTTTCTGTGGTATTATATATACAACTGATGTAAAAAATTATATTGTACTAATCTAAGTTGAACATTTATTGTATTTATCATACTATCAGAACATAATCTTGACCAGCTTTTTCCATCAATTTTAATATTCAAATCAGATTCCCATTTTTGTCTTGATTTATGAATTCCTGATTTAATTGTCTGATTTTGAATCAAATTGTACATACAGGATGTAAATTTTTAAATTTTTCCTTTTTGAGTTGATATTTCTATTTCACGGTTTTGGCATCAACATTGTTTGACCCAGCTTTTCTCGTAAATAAGCCTTTAATTGAAAATAACAGAAAAGTGTGTTGTTTGATATTTTATATTTATTTTTTAATTGATCAAACGACATCAATATACCTCCTTCAAAACAATCACCTATATATTTAATCCCCTTTTGGAACCAATCATGTAAAAGTTTATTATCCATTGTAAAAGGAATAAGCCTATTTTGAATTAAAGTTCTTTTTGCTAATAAAGATTTCTTCATCTTATCGTCTATATTTACCTTATTCCATAAATCAATCAAGTGTCTTAATATAGGAGATTCTTTTTTTTCCCATATCCATTTGGATTCCCATTTATATATAAAATCTTCTGGTATGTTTTCTCCTATCCTATCTAATTCTATTCTAATCCATGCCGGTTTTAGTTCATCAAAAAAAGACACAATAAATCTAAGTTGATTTGCTTTATAATAATTCTTAAAATTTCGAAGTTGTAACCCCCCTAAATCAAATTTATATGTCAATTTTTCCAATGATATTCTTGACATCTTTCCTTTCCAAAGAAATTTCCTTACATATTTATTCAGTTCTTGAAAGAACTTCTGAGGTAATTGTATTGGTAAAGTTTGGAATAAATATTGCAATCTAGGAAATACATTCATTTTTACAGCATTAACTCTACCTATTAATGTTATTGGTAACATCATCCATTTATCAAGATCCTCTTTTATTTTTTTTAATAATGGCAAATAATTTTGTTTATATAAATTTTTTACATCATTATCAACTCTAATACCTAAATATTTTATCCCATTTATTGACCATTGAAATTGAGTTACTAATCGACATTGATTATAATTTCCTTTGGAAGGGGTAAAATTCCACTTTTATCCCAATTTACTTTATACCCTGATATTTTCCCATATTCTTCCAATCTAAAAGATAGTCTTTGCAAAGATTGCAATGGGTTTGTTAAATAAATCAAAACATCATCAGCAAATAAATTAATCTTATATTCTTCTTGATTAACTCTAAAGCCCCCAATGTCTGAATCTGTTCTAATTAATTCTGTTAATGGTTCTATTGCCAATACAAATAAAGCAGGTGATAATGGGCAGCCTTGTCCAGTTGACCTCGTTAAGCAAAATGGTGTTGAAATCTGACCATTTGTAACTACTTTAGCTTGAGGATTAGTATTTAAAGTCTTAATCCATTGTATAAAAGATTTTCCTAAATCGTATTTTTCAAATACCTTACAATACAATACCCTGGCCCCAAACATCGACTGTTGACTCTTTTTCCATAGATGCTGCCTGGCCTGCTGAGTTCCTCCAGCATTTTGTGTGTGTTGGCAGGGGCTTCTTCACCTTTCAAAAAACACTTGTACGTTCGGACGCTGTTCATAGACGTCAGTTCAGCATTCAACACAATCATCCCTCAGAAACTGATTGGAAAGCTGAGCCTACCGGGCCTGAACACCTCCCTCCGCAACTGGATCCTAGACTTCCTGACTGGGAGACCTCAGTCAGTCCGGATCGGGAGCAGCATCTCCAACACCATCACACTGAGCACGGGGGCTCCCCAGGGCTGTGTGCTCAGTCCACTGCTGTTCACTCCGCTGACACATGACTGTGCTGCAACTCACAGCTCGAACCACATCATCAAGTTCGCCAATGACACGACCGTAGTGGATCTCATCAGCAAGAATGAGGAGTCAGCTTACAGAGAGGAGGTGCAGTGGCTAACGGACTGGTGCAGAGCCAACAACCTGTCTCCTAATGTGAACAAAACAAAAGAGATGGTTATTGACTTCAAGAGGGCACGGACTGACCACTCCCCGCTGAACATCGACAGCTTATCGGTAGAGATCGTAAAGAGCACCAAATTTCTTGGTGTTCACCTGGCGGAGAATCTCACCTGGTCCCTCAACAACAGCTCCATAGCAAAGAAAGCCCAGCAGCGTCTCTACTTTCTGCGAAGGCTGAGGAAAGTCCATCTCCCCCCCACCCCCCCATCCTCATCACATTCTACAGGGGTTGTATTGAGAGCATCCTGAGCAGCTGCATCACTGCCTGGTTCGGAAATTGCACCGTCTTAGATCGCAAGACCCTGCAGCGGATAGTGAGGTCAGCTGAGAAGATCATCGGGGTCTCTCTTCCCGCCATCACGGACATTTACACCACACGCTGCATCCGCAAAGCAAACAGCATTATGAAGGACCCCACGCACCCCTCATACAAACTCTTCTCCCTCCTGCCGTCTGGGAAAAGGCTCCGAAGCATTCGGGCTCTCACGGCCAGACTGTGTAACAGTTTCTTCCCCCAAGCCATCAGACTCCTCAATCCCCAGAGCCTGGACTGACATCTACGTCATTCATTATTATACTGAAATTTGTCCTCTACTGTGCCTATTGTCTTGTTTATTAATTACTGCACTGTTTTGTGCACTTCATGTAGTCCTGTGCAGGTCTGTAGTCTAGTGTAGTTTTTATGTTGTTTTACGTAGTCAGTGTAGCCTTGTGCTGTCTCACACAGTCTAGTGTAGTTTTTATGTTGTTTTACGTAGTCAGTGCAGCTTTGTGCTGTCTCACACAGTCTGGTGTAGTTTTTACGTTGTTTTACGTAGTCAGTGTAGCCTTGTGCTGTCTCACACAGTCTAGTGTAGTTATTACGTTGATTTACGTAGTCAGTGTAGCCTTGTGCTGTCTCACACAGTCTAGTGTAGTTTTTATGTTGTTTTACGTAGTCAGTGCAGCCTTGTGCTGTCTCACACAGTCTAGTGTAGTTTATATGTTGTTTTACGTAGTCAGTGTAGCCTTGTGCTGTCTCACACAGTCTAGTGTAGTTTTTATGTTGATTTACGTAGTCAGTGTAGCCTTGTGCTGTCTCACACAGTCTCGTGTAGTTTTTATGTTGTTTCACGTAGTCAGTGTAGCCTTGTGCTGTCTTACACAGTCTAGTGTAGTTTTTATGTTGTATTACGTAGTCAGTGTAGCCTTGTGCTGTCTCACACAGTCTAGTGTAGTTTTTATGTTGTTTTACGTAGTCAGTGTGGCCTTGTGCTGTCTCACACAGTCTAGTGTAGTTTTTATGTTGTTTTACTTAGTCAGTGTGGCCTTGTGCTGTCTCACACAGTCTAGTGTAGTTTTTATGTTGTTTTACATAGTCAGTGTAGCCTTGTGCTGTCTCACACAGTCTAGTGTAGTTTTTATGTTGATTTACGTAGTCAGTGTAGTCTTGTGCTCTCACAGTCTAGTGTAGTTTTTATGTTGTTTTACGTAGTCAGTGTAGGCTTGTGCTGTCTCACACAGTCTAGTGTAGTTTCTATGTTGTTTTACGTAGTCAGTGTAGGCTTGTGCTGTCTCACACAGTCTAGTGTAGTTTCTATGTTGTTTTACGTAGTCAGTGTAGGCTTGTGCTGTCTCACACAGTCTAGTGTAGTTTTTATGTTGTATTACGTAGTCAGTGTAGCCTTGTGCTGTCTCACACAGTCTAGTGTAGTTTTGTGTGGTTTCACGTAGCACCAGGGACTTGGAGGAACGTTGCTTCATTTTTACTGTGCACTGTACAAGCATTTCATGGTCGAAACGACAATAAACTTGACTTGACTTGACATAAAACAATCCACATCGGAACGTCTTATTCCTCATTTACTATACGACAGTATGATAGCACATCAGTCTTTTCAAAAGTTGATAATGTCGTTTGAAACGGTCAAGTAAAACTTATAAAACTACTAAGCCAGTGGACAAAACTACTAAGCCAGGTAATAAATCTTTGCAGCAGTTTCGTTTGGCTGTGAGAGAACTTGCAGTTCTTTTGCGCTCCACGCCCTTTGGAATTGGACACAGTAAATCAATCATTTTTTCAATGAAAAACAGTATAAATCTGCAGACTAATCATCGCAAACCCCACGTTGTCCACACCGGGAACCAGAAAAGGAAGTGCGACTGCAGGCGATTGCGAAATGCACCGTACGCACCGGCGGGGTCGAGGGTGACGATTCACGATTCACGGAGCGGGATAAAGGACAGGCGAGCGGAACTAACCCTTTCAGCTGCTCAGGTAAACTCCGCCATTCGATCATGGCCGATATTTTTAACCCTCCCAACCCTGATGGGCAAATCGCCACAATAGGTCAATGCCAGACGTGATCTCAATGTCTCTCCACAGGGCTTTAGACCACCTGGACAACACAGACACCTACGCCAGGATGCTGTCCATTGCCTGTAGCTCAGCATTTAATACCATCATCCCCACAGTCCTGATGGACAAGTTTCAGAACCTGGGCCTCTGTACCTCTCTCTGCAATTGGATCCTCGACTTCCTAACCGGAAGACCACAGTCTGTGCGGATCGGTGATAACATACCCTCCTCGCTGACGATCAACACTGGCGCACCTCGGGGGGGGGGGTGTAGCCCACTGCTCTTTATATTCATGACTGTGTGGCTAGGCAGAGCTCAAACACCATCTACAAATTTGCTGACGATACAACCATTGTTGGTAGGGTCATTAGTGGTGACGAGAGGGCATACAGGAGTGAGATAGGCCAACTAGTGCAGTGGTGTCACAGCAACAACCTGGCACTCAACGTCAGTCAGACGAAAGAGCTGACTGTGGACTTCAGGAAGGGTAAGATGAAGGAACACATACCGATCCACATAGAGGGGTCAGAAGGGGAGAGAGTGAGCCGCTTCAAGATCTCTGAGGATCTAACCTGGTCCCAACATATCGATGCAGTTATAGAGAAGGCAAGACAGTGGCTAGACTTCATTAGGAGTTTGAAGCGATTTGGCATGTCAACAAATACACTCCAAAACTTCTATCGTTGTACCGTGGAGAGCATTCTGACAGGCTGCATCACTGTCCGGTATGGAGGGGCCCCTGCACAGGACCGAAAGAAGCTGCAGAAGGTTGTAAATCTAGTCAGCTCCATCTTGGGCACTAGCCTACAAAGTACCCAGGACATCTTTAGGGAGCGGTGTCTCAGAAAGGCAGCGTCCATTATTAAGGACCCCCACCCCCCAGGACATGCCCTCTTCTCACTGTCACCATCGGGAAGGAGGTACAGGAGGCTGAAGGCACACACTCAGCGATTCAGGAACAGCCTCTTCCCCTCCGCCATCAGGGAGGAGGTACAGGAACCTGAAGACACACACTCAGCGATTCAGGAACAGCCTCTTCCCCTCCGCCATCAGGGAGGAGGTACAGGAGCCTGAAGGCACACACTCAGCGATTCAGGAACAGCCTCTTCCCCTCCGCCATCAGGGAGGAGGTACAGGAGCCTGAAGGCACACACTCAGCGATTCAGGAACAGCCTCTTCCCCTCTGCCATCCAATTCCTGACTGGACATTGAAGCTTTGGACACTACCTCACTTTTTTTAATATACAATATTCTGTGTTTGCACATTTTTAATAATCTATTCAATATATGTAATTGATTTACTAGTTTATTTATTATTATTTTCTCTCTCTCTTTGCTGGATTATGTATTGCATTGAATTGCTGCTGCTAAATTAACAAATTTCATGTCACATGCGCGTGATTGTAAACCCGATTCTGACTCCGTTCTCCGGCCTTCATCCCCTAACCTTTGGCGCCGTTACTAATCTAAAATCTATCAACTCCCCCCCCCCCCTCAAATGCACCCAATGGCTCAGCCCCCGCGGCCGTCTGGGAAAACAAATTGCACACCTGCGCCACCCCCGGTTGAAGAAATCCCTCCTCACCTCCTCTCTAAAGGGGCATCCTCTCGTTCTGAGGCTGCGCCCCCAGGTCCCACTGTGGGAAACATTCTCTCCACATCCATATCCAAGTTGCATGCCGTCTTGGACAATGTCTCCCATCCACTCCACAATGTCCACTCCGACATGTCTGTCCGTGGCCTCCTCTACCGTCAAGACGAGGCCACACGCAGGTCGATGGAGCAATACCTTATCTCCCGCCTTGGTAGCCCTCTACCTGCCCGCATGAACATTCAACTCACAGACCTCCGTTGATACCCCTGCCCCCCTTACCCCATCCCTATCTATAATTTTTGTCTGGTTCTCTTTCTCTCTCTTTTCCCCCCCTCACTATAATCTCCCCCCCCCAGCCCTACCTTTCTTTCTCTTTTATTTCCCATAATTCTCCACCTTCCCCCCAGCCCATTTCCCTCCAGCCTATCACTTCCCAGCTCTCTACTTCATCCCTCCCCCCAACTTCTTATCCCCCCTCGACCATCCCGTGTTACTTCACTCCTGTTGAAGGGTTTCGTCCCGAAATGTCGTCACTACCTCCTCCCGTAGATGCTGTCTGGCCTGCTGAGTTCTGCCAGCATTTTGTGTTTTTTATTTACTTCCAGCATCTGCAGATTCACTCCCATCCACCGGTTGGGCACAGGAGTACATTCAGCCCGGGACTCATTCCACCGAGATGGAAGTCATTCCTGCCTGTGGCCATCAAACTTTACAACTCCTCCCTCGGAGTGTCAGACACCCTGAGCCAATAGGCTGGTCCTGGACTTATTTCCACTTGGAATGATTTACTTATTATTATTTAATTATTCATGGGTTTATATTGCTATATTTCTACACTATTCTTGGTTGGTGCGGCTGTAACGAAACCCGATTTCCCCCGGGATCGATAAAGTCTGTCTGGGCCTTTCAATTTTCAGTACCTGTACGTCTCAGCGAGATTCTGCACCCACCCACCCACCCTGAACTCCAGCGAGCACAGGCCGTCTCACGCTCCCCGTGCATTAACCCTTCCGTCGCCGCGGACACCCCCCACCCCCTCCGAAGGCCGGCTCGTCTCGCCCGGACGCCAAAGGGGTTCAAAGGCCCGAGAGCCTCTGCGCGTGCGTTCCAGACCGCCCGAGGCGGGAGCCGACACCGCCTGCGAGTCAGCCCCGGGGGCGGGGGTCCCTTTACATCTTCAGTCTCGACATTCGCTCCCCGATCCTGAAAACAGCGCACGCCTTCACCTCTCTGAGAGCAGGAGGGGCAGAGGGCGGGACCGCTCGAGGATAAAGGTCGGGGTGGGGGGGACATTTGCCGGGATTTGAAGGACGCAGGTGAGGTCCTTAATGAGGGTTTCACGCCGGTACGGGGACGGGGAGGTCAGTGCTGAGGGTATTGGTTAGCTGGGGCATTTCGAGGTAAACGAGGGGGTTGTGCTGGGTTTCCGTAGTGGCACTGAGGCGGAACATCCCCCAGGGCTCGATATACCCCAGGATATACCCCAGGTTACCGAGAAGGGTGAACTGAAAGGGTTGCCCGAGGCAGTCGCGGCCTCCTCCCCGGCTACAGGCGCGGTCCCGGAGGGCTGGCCAGTGGCCAGTGCTCACGAAGGGGGCCGGGAAGTTCTGAGAGAGGGATCTGGAAAAACAACGGCCTCACTGGGGGCGGGGTGGGGGGGAGACAGCCAAGGCGCTGAGTTCAGGGCTCGGGCAGCTGCGTCGCCACCTCAGAAAACTCGAGTTAGGCCGCGTCTCGAAGGTTGCGAAGGCCCAATTCGACGACGTAGAAGTGTGTACAGTACACGTCCCGAAATGCCCAACAGTCTGGAGTGTTCCATTCAGTCCTGGTTCCCCCCCCCCCCCCACCAATTCTCGGAAGGATGTCGGGGCTTTGGGGAGGGCGCAGAAGTGGTTTACCAGGACACTGCCTGGATCGGAGGGCATGAGCTGCAAGCAAGGGGGATTTCATAAGTCGAGGGACAGAGTTTAAGAGTCGCGGGGTAATGATGCAGCTCTATAAAACACTGGTTCGGCCACACTTGGAGTACTGTGTCCAGTTCTGGTCGCCTCACTACAGGAAGGATGTGGAAGCATTGGGAAGGGTACAGAGGAGATTTACCAGGATGCTGCCTGGTTTAGAGAGTATGGATTATGATCAGAGATTAAGGGAGCTAGGGCTTTACTCTCTGGAGAGAAGGAGGATGAGAGGAGACATGATAGAGGTGTACAAGATATTAAGAGGAATAGACAGAGTGGACAGCCAGCGCCTCTTCCCCAGGGCACCACTGCTCAGTACAAGAGGACATGGCTTTAAGGTACGGGGAGGGAAGTTCAAGGGGGATATCAGAGGAAGGTTTTTCACTCAGAGAGTGGTTGGTGCGTGGAATGCACTGCCTGAGTCAGTGGTGGAGGCAGATACACTAGAGAAGTTTAAGAGACTACTAGACAGGTGTATGGAGGAATTTAAATTGGGGGGGTTATATGGGAGGCAGGGTTTGAGGGTCATCTTGGGCCGAAGGGCCTGTACTGTGCTGTACGAGTTTGGACAAACTCGGGTTGTTTTCTCTGGCGCCCTGCAGGCTGGGGTGAGACCGGATGGACGTTCATAAGACCATCAGAGGGTAGAGCCGGCAGACTTTTCCCTCGGGGGTGAAAGGGCCAATACCAGAGGTCAGGGGTCTGAGGTGAGAGGGGGTCGTTTGAAAGGAGGTGGCAGAGGCGGGCTCACTGGGGGGGGGGGTTTAAGAGGCGTTCGATAAGCAGGTGAATGTGAGGGGGATATAGAGGGGTTGTTTGTGGACGTGGTGCAGGCAGAAGGGATCAGTTGAAGGGACCACTGATTTAGTTGGTTGAGGACGAGCGGTTCGACCAGAGGACGCGGGCCGCTCTCCTCCCTCCCGTGTCTTCCACCTGCCCCTCCGTCGATTCCATCACCCGGACGGCCAGCCTGAAGGAAAAGGGGACCCCTCCCCCTTCCCTGTCCCAACTCACCCCCGCCTCCCCGACACCGTCTACCTGCCTGCATTTGCCCCCCTCTATCCCCTTCTGAACCCGGGGGGGGGCACGCCGTGGGCCCCTGCTGTGAACCCAGTCGCCCCCCCCGGGACCCCTCCCCCCTCGGTTGGGAGGCCCCCGCCCACCGACCGGGCTTCCCCCGCCTCTACCCGCAGTTCGATCCGGAAATGCACCAGCCGCCCCCCCCCGGCGGAGAACTTGCCCCCTCCCCGAAACCGGTGCCGCCCAGTTTTGAAGGGGAGGTGAGGAGCGCGGGGAAGGGCGACCCCCCCCCCCCCGGCCCCCCACCAGGGAACGGTCCACCCGTGGCCAGGGGAGCCGGCTGGTCCACATCGGACCCACCCGCACCCCTACTCGGGAAGGGGGCGCGGACCGGTCCTCGCAGAAGGGGGGAGAGGGCGAGCAGCTTCAAGTTCCTGGGTGTCAGGATCTCCGAGGATCTGACCCGGTCCCAACGCATCGATGGGCTTCATTGCGAGTTTGAGGAGGTTCGTTTTAAACACTGGGGGACATCTCAATGTCTCAAGAACAAAGGAGCTGGTTGTGGATTACAGGAGGAATGGAGACGGGCTGACCCCTATTGACATCAATGGACCTGGGGTTGAGAGGGTGAACAGATTTAATTTCCTCAGCATAAACGTCACCGAGGATCTCACGTGGTCTGTACACACCGGCTGGGGGGTGAAAAAGGCACAACAGCGCCTCTTTCACCTCAGACGGTTGAGGAAGTTTGGTTTGGGCACCCAAATCCTGAGGACTTCCTACAGGGGCACGATTGAGAGCATCCTGACTGGCTGCATCACTGCCCGGTACGGGAACCGTACTTCCCTCAATCGCAGGACTCTGCAGAGAGTGGTGTGGACAGCCCAGTGCATCTGTAGATGTGAACTTCCCACTACTCAGGACATTTACAGAGACGGGGTGTAAAAAGGGCCCGAGGGATCATCGGGGACCCGAGTCACCCCAACCACAAACTGTTCCAGCTGCCACCATCCGGGAAACGGTACCGCAGCATAAAAGCCAGGACCAACAGGCTCTGGGACAGCTTCTTCCACCAGGCCGTCAGACTGATTAATTCACACTGACACAACTGTATTTCTATGTTATATAGACTGTCCTGTTGTACATAGTATTATAAATTACCATAATTTGTACTTTTAGACGGAGACATGAAGATTTTTACTGCTCACGTATACGAAGGATGTAAGTACAAAGTCAATTTAATACAGATGTACCGTGGAGAGCGTTCTGACAGGCTGCATCACTGTCTGGTATTGTGGGGGTGGGGGGGGGGGGTGCATAGAAACGATATAAGTTGCAGAGAGTTGTGAAGTTAGTCGGCTCCATCACGGGCACCGGCCTCCGCAGTATCCGAGACATCGTCAGGGAGCGGTGCCTCAGTGTCCGTCACTAAGGACCCCCACCACCCAGGACATGCCCCCTTCTCACTGTCACCGTCAGGGAGGAGGTACAGGAGCCTGAAGGCACACACTCAGCGATTCAGGAACAGCCTCTTCCCCTCCGCCATCAGGTAGGGGGTACAGGAGCCTGAAGGCACACACTCAGCGATTCAGGAACAGCCTCTTCCCCTCCGCCATCAGGGAGGAGGTACAGGAGCCTGAAGGCACACACTCAGCGATTCAGGAACAGCCTCTTCCCCTCTGCCATCAGGTAGGAGGTACAGGAGCCTGAAGGCACACACTCAGCGATTCAGGAACAGCCCCTTCCCCTCCGCCATCAGGGAGGAGGTACAGGAGCCTGAAGACACACACTCAGCGATTCAGGAACAGCCCCTTCCCCTCCGCCATCAGGGAGGAGGTACAGGAGCCTGAAGGCACACACTCAGCGATTCAGGAACAGCCCCTTCCCCTCCGCCATCAGGGAGGAGGTACAGGAGCCTGAAGGCACACACTCAGCGATTCAGGAACAGCCGCTTCCCCTCCGCCATCAGGGAGGAGGTACAGGAGCCTGAAGACACACACTCAGCGATTCGGGAACAGCCTCTTCCCCTCCGCCATCAGGGAGGAGGTACAGGAGCCTGAAGACACACACTCAGCGATTCGGGAACAGCTTCTTCCCCTCTGCCATCAGGGAGGAGGTACAGGAGCCTGAAGGCACACACTCAGCGATTCAGGAACAGCCTCTTCCCCTCCGCCATCAGGGAGGGGGTACAGGAGCCTGAAGACACACACTCAGCGATTCAGGAACAGCCTCTTCCCCTCCGCCATCAGGGAGGGGGTACAGGAGCCTGAAGACACACACTCAGCGATTCAGGAACAGCCTCTTCCCCTCCGCCATCAGGGAGGGGGTACAGGAGCCTGAAGACACACACTCAGCGATTCAGGAACAGCCTCTTCCCCTCCGCCATCAGGTAGGAGGTACAGGAGCCTGAAGGCACACACTCAGCGATTCAGGAACAGCCTCTTCCCCTCCGCCATCAGGGAGGAGGTACAGGAGCCTGAAGGCACACACTCAGCGATTCAGGAACAGCCTCTTCCCCTCCGCCATCAGGGAGGAGGTACAGGAGCCTGAAGACACACACTCAGCGATTCAGGAACAGCCTCTTCCCCTCTGCCATCAGGGAGGAGGTACAGGAGCCTGAAGACACACACTCAGCGATTCAGGAACAGCCGCTTCCCCTCCGCCATCAGGGAGGAGGTACAGGAGCCTGAAGACACACACTCAGCCATTCAGGAACAGCCTCTTCCCCTCTGCCATCAGGGAGGAGGTACAGGAGCCTGAAGACACACACTCAGCGATTCAGGAACAGCCTCTTCCCCTCCGCCATCAGGGAGGAGGTACAGGAGCCTGAAGACACACTCTCAGCGATTCAGGAACAGCCTCTTCTCCTCCGCCATCAGGGAGGAGATACAGGAGCCTGAAGACACACACTCAGCGATTCAGGAACAGCCCCTTCCCCTCCGCCATCAGGGAGGAGGTACAGGAGCCTGAAGGCACACACTCAGCGATTCAGGAACAGCCTCTTCCCCTCCGCCATCAGGGAGGAGGTACAGGAGCCTGAAGACACACACTCAGCGATTCAGGAACAGCCTCTTCCCCTCCGCCATCAGGGAGGGGGTACAGGAGCCTGAAGGCACACACTCAGCGATTCAGGAACAGCCTCTTCCCCTCCGCCATCAGGGAGGAGGTACAGGAGCCTGAAGGCACACACTCAGCGATTCAGGAACAGCCTCTTCCCCTCCGCCATCAGGGAGGAGGTACAGGAGCCTGAAGACACACACTCAGCGATTCAGGAACAGCCTCTTCCCCTCCGCCATCAGGTAGGAGGTACAGGAGCCTGAAGGCACACACTCAGCGATTCAGGAACAGCCTCTTCCCCTCCGCCATCAGGTAGGAGGTACAGGAGCCTGAAGACACACACTCAGCGATTCAGGAACAGCCTCTTCCCCTCCGCCATCAGGGAGGGGGTACAGGAGCCTGAAGACACACACTCAGCGATTCAGGAACAGCCTCTTCCCCTCCGCCATCCGGTTCCCGAACGGGCATTGAACCCGTGGACACCACCTCACTAATTTCTGCTTTTGCACCAGTTTTAATTTAACTATTTAATAAACGTCTATACAAGTACTATAATTCAGTTTATTTTTCTACATTTATCGCTGAAGATGACAAATTTCACAGCACATGCCAGCCTCTCCCCCCTCCCCACCCCTCTGCCCCCTCCCTCCCACCCCTCCCTTCTTACCCCTCTGCACCCTCCTCGCCCCTCTGCCCCCTCCCTCCCACCCCTCCCTTCTTACCCCTCTGCCCCCTCCCCACCCCTCTGACCCCCTCCCACCCCTCTGCCCCTTCCCTTCCACCCCTCCCTTCTTACCCCTCTGCCCCCTCCCTCCCCTCTGCCCCCTCCCTCCCACCCCTCCCTTCCACACCCCTTGTGGTGAACTATGTGCCTGTCGGGACACGCCCCTGCTGACTGCTCCTGTGGCTCCTCCCACAGACCCCTGTATAAAGGAGACCTGCGGCCTGAAGATCGGCCTCAGTCTCCAGGACCTTGTATGATAGACACTCACTCCTGGTTCCTTCTTCCAGTCAATAAAAGCCGATATCTCGCCTACGTCTCAGTGTGAGTTATTGATGGTGCATCACCCCTCTGCCGCCTCTCTCTCCCTCCACATCCCTCTCCCCCCTCCCTCCCTTCCACACCCCTCTGACCCCTCCCACCCCTCTCCCTCCCTCCACACCCCTCCCTTCCACACCCCTCTGCCGCCTCTCCCTCCCTCCACATCCCTCTCCCCCCTCCCTCCCTTCCACACCCCTCTGCCCCCTCCCCACCCCTCTCCCTCCCTCCCTCCACATCCCTCTCCCCTCTCCCTCCCTTCCACACCCCTCTGCCCCCTCCCACCCCTCTCCCTCCCTCCACACCCCTCTGCCCCCTCCCTCCACATCCCTCTCCCCCTCTCCCTCCCTTCCACACCCCTCCACATCCCCTCCCCATGCCTCTCCCTCCCTCCACACCCCTCTGCCCCCTCCCTCCACATCCCTCTCCCCCTCTCCCTCCCTTCCACACCCCTCCACATCCCCTCCCCATGCCTCTCCCTCCCTCCATACCCCTCTGCCCACTCCCCACCCCTCTCCACCCCTCTCCCACCCTCCTCACCCCTCTCCCCCCTCTCCCTCTCTCCACCCCTCTGCCACCTCCCCACGCCTCTGCCCCCTCTCCCTCCGTCCGCCCGCGTTCGGAGCCGGCCCTCCCTGTCTGGGCTCGACCAGCCGGGGACCGGCAGCAGACAGCAGGAACAGGTTGACGCTGGCAGCCCGGCCCGGGGAACACAGCTCGGCCCGGGGAACACCGCTCGGCCCGGGGAACATCGCTCGGCACGGGGAACACCGCTCGGCCCCGGCAAAAACACCGCTCGGCCCGGGGAACACCGCTCGGCCCGGGGAACACCGCTCGGCCCGGGGAACACCGCTCGGCACGGGGGGACACCGCTCGGCCCGGGGAACATCGCTCGGCCCCGGCGAAAACACCGCTCGGCCCGGGGAACACCGCTCGGCCGGGGGAACACCGCTCGGCCGGGGGAACACCGCTCGGCCCGGGGAACACCGCTCGGCCCGGGAACACCGCTCGGCCCGGGGAACACCGCTCGGCCCGGGGAACACCGCTCGGCCCGGGGAACACCGCTCGGCCCGGGGAACACCGCTCGGCCCGGGGAACACCGCTCGGCCCGGGGAACACCGCTCGGCCGGGGGAACACCGCTCGGCCCGGGGAACACCGCTCGGCCCGGGGAACACCGCTCGGCCCCGGGGAACACCGCTCGGCCGGGGGAACACCGCTCGGCCCGGGGAACACCGCTCGGCCTCGGGGAACACCGCTCGGCCCCGGGGAACACCGCTCGGCCCGGAGAACACCGCTCGGCACCGGGGAAAACACCGCTCGGCCCGGGGAACACCGCTCGGCCCGGGGGAACACCGCTCGGCCCGGGGAACACCGCTCGGCCCGGGGAACACCGCTCGGCCCCGGGGAACACCGCTCGGCCGAGGGAACACCGCTCGGCACGGGGAACACCGCTCGGCCCGGGGAACAACCGCTCGGCCGGGGGAACACCGCTCGGCCCGGGGAACACCGCTCGGCCGGGGGAACACCGCTCGGCCCGGGGAACACCGCTCGGCCCGGGGAACACCGCTCGGCCCGGGGAACACCGCTCGGCCGGGGAACACCGCTCGGCCCGGGGAAGACCGCTCGGCCCGGGGAAGACAGCTCGGCCGGGGGAACACCGCTCGGCCCGGGGAACACCGCTCGGCCCGGGGAACACCGCTCGGCCCCGGGGAACACCGCTCGGCCGGGGGAACACCGCTCGGCCCCGGCAAAAACACCGCTCGGCCCGGGGGAACACCGCTCGCCCCGGGGAACACCGCTCGGCCCGGGGAACACCGCTCGGCACGGGGGACACCGCTCGGCCCGGGGAACATCGCTCGGCCCCGGCGAAAACACCGCTCGGCCCGGGGAACACCGCTCGGCCCGGGGAACACCGCTCGGCCGGGGGAACACCGCTCGGCCCGGGGAACACCGCTCGGCCCGGGGAACACCGCTCGGCCCGGGGAACACCGCTCGGCCCCGGGAACACCGCTCGGCCCCGGGGAACACCGCTCGGCCCGGGGAACACCGCTCGGCCCCGGGAACACCGCTCGGCCCGGGGAACACCGCTCGGCCCCGGGGGAACACCGCTCGGCCCCGGCGAAAACACCGCTCGGCCCGGGGAACACGGCTCGGCCCCGGGGAACACGGCTCGGCCCCGGGGAACACGGCTCGGCCCCGGGGAACACGGCTCGGCCCCGGGGAACACGGCTCGGCACAGGGAACACCGCTCGGCCCCGGGGAACACCGCTCGGCCCGGGGAACACCGCTCGGCACAGGGAACACCGCTCGGCCCCGGGGAACACCGCTCGGCCCGGGGAACACGCTCGGCACGGGGAACACCGCTCGGGCACGGGAACACGGCTCGGCCCGGGGAACACGGCTCGGCCCCGGGGAACACCGCTCGGCCCCGGGGAACACCGCTCGGCCCCGGGGAACACGGCTCGCCCCGGGGAACACGGCTCGGCCCCGGGGAACACGGCTCGGCCCCGGGGAACACCGCTCGTCCCGGGGAACACCGCTCGGCACGGGGAACACCGCTCGGCCCGGGGAACACCGCTCGGCCCCGGGGAACACCGCTCGGCCCGGGGAACACCGCTCGGCCCCGGGGAACACCGCTCGGCCCGGGGAACACCGCTCGGCCGGGGAACACCGCTCGGCCCCGGGGAACACCGCTCGGCCCCGGCGAAAACACCGCTCGGCTCGGCCGGGAACACCGCTCGGCCCCGGGGAACACCGCTCGGCCCGGGGAACACCGCTCGGCCCCGGGGAACACCGCTCGGCCCCGGGTAAAACACCGCTCGGCCCGGGGAACACCGCTCGGCCCCGGGAACACCGCTCGGCCCCGGGAACATCGCTCGGCCCCGGGGAACACCGCTCGGCCCCGGGGAACACCGCTCGGCCCCGGCGAAAACACCGCTCGGCCCGGAGAACACCGCTCGGCCCCGGGGAACACCGCTCGGCCCCGGGGAACACCGCTCGGCCCGGGGAACACCGCTCGGCCCGGGGAACACCGCTCGGCAAGGGGAACACCGCTCGGCCCCGGGTAAAACACCGCTCGGCCCGGGGGACACCGCTCGGCCCCGGGGGACACCGCTCGGCCCGGGGGACACCGCTCGGCCCCGGGGAACACCGCTCGGCCCCGGGGAACACCGCTCGGCCCGGGGGAACACCGCTCGGCCCCTGGGGACACCGCTCGGCCCCTGGGGACACCGCTCGGCCCGGGGAACACCGCTCGGCCCGGGGAACACCGCTCGGCCCCGGCGAAAACACCGCTCGGCCCGGGGAACACCGCTCGGCATGGGGGAACACCGCTCGGCCTGGGGGAACACCGCTCGGCCCCGGCAAAAAACACCGCTCGGCCCCGGGGAACACCGCTCGGCACGGGGAACACCGCTCGGCCCCGGGGAACACCGCTCGGCCCGGGGAAACACCGCTCGGCACGGGGAACACCGCTCGGGCCCGGGGAACACCGCTCGGCCCGGCAAAAACACCGCTCGGCCCCGGGAACACCGCTCGGCCAGGGGAACACCGCTCGGCCAGGGGAACACCGCTCGGCCCCGGGGAACACCGCTCGGCCCCGGGGAACACCGCTCGGCATGGGGGAACACCGCTCAGCAAGTGGAACACCGCTCGGCCCGGGGAACACCGCTCGGCCCGGGGAACACCGCTCGGCCCGGGGAACACCGCTCGGCCCGGGGAACACCGCTCGGCCCGGGGAACACCGCTCGGCCCCGGGGAACACCGCTCAGCAAGTGGAACACCGCTCGGCCCGGGGGAACACCGCTCGGCATGGGGGAACACCGCTCGGCCTGGGGAACACCGCTCGGGCCCCGGCAAAAACACCGCTCGGCCCCGGCAAAAACACCGCTCGGCCCCGGGGAAACACCGCTCGGCACGGGGAACACCGCTCGGCCCCGGGGAACACCGCTCGGCCCCGGGAACACCGCTCGGCACGGGGAACACCGCTCGGGCCCGGGGAACACCGCTCGGCCCCGGCAAAAAACCACCGCTCGGCCCCGGGAACACCGCTCGGCCAGGGGAACACCGCTCGGCCAGGGGAACACCGCTCGGCCCCGGGGAACACCGCTCGGCCCCGGGGAACACCGCTCGGCATGGGGGAACACCGCTCAGCAAGTGGAACACCGCTCGGCCCGGGGAACACCGCTCGGCCCGGGGAACACCGCTCGGCCCGGGGAACACCGCTCGGCCCGGGGAACACCGCTCGGCCCCGGGGAACACCGCTCAGCAAGTGGAACACCGCTCGGCACGGGGAACACCGCTCGGCACGGGGAACACCGCTCGGCCCGGGGAACACCGCTCGGCCCGGGGAACACCGCTCGGCCCCGGGGAACACCGCTCGGCACGGGGGACACCGCTCGGCCCGGGGGACACCGCTCGGCACGGGGGACACCGCTCGGCAAGGGGGACACCGCTCGGCACGGGGGACACCGCTCGGCACGGGGAACACCGCTCGGCCCCGTGGAACACCGCTCGGTCCGGAGAACACCGCTCGGCCCCGGGGAACACCGCTCGGCCCGGGGAACACCGCTCGGCCCCGGGAACACCGCTCGGCCCGGGGAACACCGCTTGGCCCCGGGGAACACCGCTCGGCCCGGGGAACACCGCTCGGCCCGGGGAACACCGCTCGGCAAGGGGAACACCGCTCGGCCCCGGGTAAAACACCGCTCGGCCCGGGGGACACCGCTCGGCCCGGGGAACACCGCTCGGCCCCGGGGAACACCGCTCGGCCCCGGGGAACACCGCTCGGCCCGGGGGAACACCGCTCGGCCCCTGGGGACACCGCTCGGCCCCGGGGAAACACCGCTCGGCCCGGGGAACACCGCTCGGCCCCGGCGAAAACACCGCTCGGCCCGGGGAACACCGCTCGGCATGGGGGAACACCGCTCGGCCTGGGGGAACACCGCTCGGCCCCGGCAAAAACACCGCTCGGCCCCGGGGAACACCGCTCGGCACGGGGAACACCGCTCGGCCCCGGGGAACACCGCTCGGCCCCCGGGGAACACCGCTCGGCACGGGGAACACCGCTCGGCCCGGGGAACACCGCTCGGCCCGGCAAAAACACCGCTCGGCCCCGGGAACACCGCTCGGCCAGGGGAACACCGCTCGGCCAGGGGAACACCGCTCGGCCCGGGGAACACCGCTCGGCCCCGGGGAACACCGCTCGGCATGGGGGAACACCGCTCAGCAAGTGGAACACCGCTCGGCCCGGGGAACACCGCTCGGCCCGGGGAACACCGCTCGGCCCGGGGAACACCGCTCGGCCCGGGAACACCGCTCGGCCCCGGGGAACACCGCTCAGCAAGTGGAACACCGCTCGGCCCGGGGGAACACCGCTCGGCATGGGGGAACACCGCTCGGCCTGGGGGAACACCGCTCGGCCCCGGCAAAAACACCGCTCGGCCCCGGGGAACACCGCTCGGCACGGGGAACACCGCTCGGCCCCCGGGGAACACCGCTCGGCCCCGGGGAACACCGCTCGGCACGGGGAACACCGCTCGGCCCGGGGAACACCGCTCGGCCCCGGCAAAAACACCGCTCGGCCCCGGGAACACCGCTCGGCCAGGGGAACACCGCTCGGCCAGGGGAACACCGCTCGGCCCCGGGGAACACCGCTCGGCCCCGGGGAACACCGCTCGGCATGGGGAACACCGCTCAGCAAGTGGAACACCGCTCAGCAAGTGGAACACCGCTCGGCCGGGGAACACCGCTCGGCCCGGGGAAACACCGCTCGGCCCGGGGAACACCGCTCGGCCCGGGGAACACCGCTCCGGCCCCGGGGAACACCGCTCAGCAAGTGGAACACCGCTCGGCACGGGGAACACCGCTCGGCACGGGGAACACCGCTCGGCCCGGGAACACCGCTCGGGCCCGGGGAACACCGCTCGGCCCCGGGGAACACCGCTCGGCACGGGGGACACCGCTCGGCCCGGGGGACACCGCTCGGCACGGGGGACACCGCTCGGCAAGGGGGACACCGCTCGGCACGGGGGACACCGCTCGGCACGGGGAACACCGCTCGGCCCCGTGGAACACCGCTCGGCCCCGGGGAACACCGCTCGGCCCGGGGAACACCGCTCGGCCCCGGGAACACCGCTCGGCCCCGGGGAACACCGCTCGGCACGGGGAACACCGCTCGGCCGGGGGAACACCGCTCGGCCCCGGGGAACACCGCTCGGCCCGGGGAACACCGCTCGGCCCCGGGGAACACCGCTCGGCCCCGGGGAACACCGCTCGGCCCGGGGAACACCGCTCGGCCCGGGGAACACCGCTCGGCCCCGGGGAACACCGCTCGGCCCGGGGAACACCGCTCGGCCCGGGGAACACCGCTCGGCCCGGGGAACACCGCTCGGCCCGGGGAACACCGCTCGGCATGGGGGAACATCGCTCGGCACGGGGAACACCGCTCGGCCCCGGCGAAAACACCGCTCGGCCCCGGGGAACACCGCTCGGCCCGGGGAACACCGCTCGGCCCGGGGAACACCGCTCGAGCCCCGGGAACACCGCTCGGCCCCGGAAACACCGCTCGGCACGGGGAACACCGCTCGGCCTGGGGAACACCGCTCGGCATGGGGGAACACCGCTCGGCCCGGGGAACACCGCTCGGCCCGGGGAACACCGCTCGGCCCGGGGAACACCGCTCGGCCCGGGGAACACCGCTCGGCCCCGGGGAACACCGCTCGGCCCGGGGAACACCGCTCGGCCCGGGGAACACCGCTCGGCCCGGGGAACACCGCTCGGCCCGGGGAACACCGCTCGGCCCCGGGGAACACCGCTCGGCCCGGGGAACACCGCTCGGCCCCGGGAACACCGCTCGGCCCCGGGAACACCCGCTCGGCACGGGGAACACCGCTCGGCATGGGGGAACACCGCTCGGCACGGGGAACACCGCTCGGCCCCGGCGAAAACACCGCTCTGGCCCCGGGGAAAACAGCCACGGTAGCGGAACCCCGGTCTCCCCGCACACACCGGGAGGGAGGGGGTGACACACAGGGGTGAGTGAGGGACGGTGTAGGGAGGGAATGGGTTGACAAACACAAGGAGGGGTGATGGAGATGTGGCGGGTGACGGGGAGGGGTGTAGGGAGGGAGGGGGTGACGGAGATGTGGAGGGTGATGGGGAGGGGTGTAAGGAGGGAGGGGTGTTGGAGATGTGGCGGGTGATGGGGAGGGGTGTAGGGAGGGAGGGGTGGGAGTTGTGAGGGTGACGGGGAGGGGTGTAGGGAGGGAGGGGGTGATGGAGATGTGGCGGGTGAAGGGGAGGGGTGTAGGGAGGGAGGGGGTGATGGAGATGTGGAGGGTGATGGGGAGGGGTGTAGGGAGGGAGGGGGTGATGGAGATTGTGGCGGGTGATGGGGAGGGGTGTAGGAGGGAGGGATGATGGAGATGTGGAGGGTGACAGGGAGGGGTGTAGGGAGGCAGGGTGACGGAGATGTGGAGGGTGATGGGGAGGGGTGTAAGGAGGGAGGGGTGATGGAGATGTGGAGGGTGATGGGGAGGGGTGTAGGGAGGGAGGGGTGGGAGTTGTGGAGGGTGACGGGAGGGGTGTAGGGAGGGAGGGGGTGATGGAGATGTGGAGGGTGACGGGGAGGGGTGTAGGGAGGGAGGGGTGACGGAGATGTGGAGGGTGATGGGGAGGGGTGTAAGGAGGGAGGGGTGATGGAGATGTGGAGGGTGATGGGGAGGGGTGTAGGGAGGGAGGGGTGGGAGTTGTGGAGGGTGACGGGGAGGGGTGTAGGGAGGGAGGGGTGATGGGAGATGTGGGGCGGGTGAAGGGGAGGGGTGTAGGGAGGGAGGGGGTGATGGAGATGTGGAGGGTGATGGGGAGGGGGTGTAGGGAGGGAGGGGGTGATGGAGATGTGGCGGGTGATGGGGAGGGGTGTAGGGAGGGAGGGATGATGGAGATGTGGAGGGTGACAGGGAGGGGTGTGGGAGGGAGGGGTGATGGAGGTGGAGGGTGACGGGGAGGGTGTA
>NW_026780110.1:0-54193 GCF_030144855.1 Hypanus sabinus
GTATCCCCACTGACGATAACCCAGCTCCCTCACACTGTCCCTCAGTGACCCCCTCTCCCCCAGCACCCTGTGTCACTGACTGTATCCCCACTGACAATAACCCCGCTCTCTTACACAGTCCCTCAGTGACCCCTCTGCCCCAGCACCCTGTTTCACTGACTGTATCCCCACTGACAATAACCCCGCTCTCTCACACAGTCCCTCAGTGACCCCTCTGCCCCAGCACCCTGGGTCACTGACTGTATCCCCACTGACAATAACCCCTCTCCCTCACACCGTCCCTCAGTGACCCCTCTCCCCCCAGCGCCCTGTGTCACTGACTGTATCCCCACTGACTGTAACCCAGCTCCCTCACACCGTCCCTCAGTGACCCCTCTCCCACAGCACCCCAGTCACTGACTGTATCCCCACTGACAATAACCCAGCTCCCTCACACCATCTCTCAGTGACCCCTCTCCCCCAGCATCCTGTGTCACTGACTGTATCCCCACTGACGATAATCCAGCTCCCACACACCCGTCCCTCAGTGTCCCCTCTCGCCCTGCATCCTGTGTCACTGACTGTATCGCCACTGACGATAACCCAGCTCCCTCACCGTCCCTCAGTGACCCCTCTCCCCCAGCACCCTGTGTCACTGCCTGAATCCCCCCTGACGATAACCCAGGTCCCTCCGCACCGTCCCTCAGTGACCCCTCTCCCCCAGCACCCTGTGTCACTGACTGTATGCCCACTGACAATAAGCCAGCTCCCTCACACCGTCCCTCAGTGACCCCCTCTCCCCCAGCGCCCTGTGTCACTGACTGTATCCCCACTGACAATAACCCAGCTCCCTCACACCGAACCTCAGTGACCACTCTCCCTCACTGCCCTGTGTCACTGACTGTATCCCCACTGATAATTACCAGCTCCCTCACATCATCCCTCAGTGACCCCTCTCCCCCAGCACCCCGTGTCACTGACTGTATCCCCACTGACAATAACCCAGCTCCCTCACACCGTCCCTCAGTGACCACTCTCCCTCACTGCCTGTGTCACTGACTGTATCCCCACTGATAATAACCCAGCTCCCTCACATCATCCCTCAGTGACCCCTCTCCCCAGCAGCCTGTTCAACTGACTGTATCCCCACTGACAATAACCCAGCTCCCTCACCACCATCCCTCAGTGTCCCCTCTCCCCCAGCAGCCTGTGCAACTGACTGTATCCCCACTGACAATAACCCAGCTCCCTCACACCATCCCTCAGTGTCCCCTCTCCCCCAGCAGCCTGTGCAACTGACTGTATCCCCACTGACAATAACCCAGCTCCCTCACACCGTCCCTCAGTGACCCCTCTCCCTCAGTTCCCTGTGTCACTGATTGTATCCCCACTGACAATAACCCAGTCTTCTCACACCGTCCCTCAGTGACCCCTTTCCCACAGTGCCGTGTCCACTGACTATATCCCCACTGACAATAACCCAGCTCTCTCACACCGTCCCTCAGTGACCCCTCTCCCCCAGCACCCTGTGTCACTGAATGTCTCCCCACTGACAATAACCCAGCTCTCTCACACCGTCCCTCAGTGACCCCTCTCCCCCAGCGCCCTGTTTCACTGACTGTATCCCCACTGACGATAACCCAGCTCCCTCACACCGTCCCTCAGTGACCCCTCTCCCCCAGCACCCTGTGTCACTGACTGTATCCCCACTGACTATAACCCGCTCTCTCACACAGTCCCTCAGTGACCCCTCTGCCCCAGCAACCCTGTTTCACTGACTGTATCCCCACTGACAATAACCCGCTCTCTCACACAGTCCCTCAGTGACCCCTCTGCCCCAGCACCCTGGGTCACTGACTGTATCCCCACTGACAATAACCCCTCTCCCTCACACCGTCCCTCAGTGACCCCTCTCCCCCAGCGCCCTGTGTCACTGACTGTATCCCCACTGACTGTAACCCAGCTCCCTCACACCGTCCCTCAGTGACCCCTCTCCCACAGCACCCCCAGTCACTGACTGTATCCCCACTGACAATAACCCAGCTCCCTCACACCATCTCTCAGTGACCCCTCTCCCCCAGCATCCTGTGTCACTGACTATATCCCCACTGACAATAACCCAGCTCTCTCACACCGTCCCTCAGTGACCCCTCTCCCCCAGCAGCCTGTGCAACTGACTGTATCCCCACTGACAATAACCCAGCTCCCTCACACCATCCCTCAGTGTCCCCTCTCCCCCAGCAGCCTGTGCAACTGACTGTATCCCCACTGACAATAATCCAGCTCCCTCACACCGTCCCTCAGTGACCCCTCTCCCTCAGTTCCCTGTGTCACTGACTGTATCCCCACTGACAAGAACCCAGCTCTCTCACACCGTCCCTCAGTGACCCCTCTCCCCCAGCGCCCTGTGTCACTGACTGTATCCCCACTGACGTTAACCCAGCTCCCTCACTGTCCCTCAGTGACCCCTCTCCCCCAGCACCCTGTGTCACTGACTGTATCCCCACTGACGATAATCCAGCTCCCTCACACCGTCCCTCAGTGACCCCTCTCCCCAGCACCCTGTGTCACTGACTGTATCCCCACTGGTGATAACCCAGCTCCCCTCACACCGTCCCTCAGTGACCCCTTTCCCCCCAGCGCCCTGTTTCACTGACTGTATCCCCACTGGTGATAACCCAGCTCCCTCACACCTTCCCTCAGTGACCCCTCACCCCCAGCACCCCTGTGTCAGTGACTGTATCCCCACTGACAATAACCCAGCTCCCTCACACCTTCCCTCAGTGACCCCTCTCCCCAGCACCCTGTGTCACTGCCTGAATCCCCCCTGACGATAACCCAGGTCCCTCGCACCGTCCCTCAGTGAGCCCTCTCCCCCAGCACCCTGTGTCATTGACTGTATCCCCCACTGACAATTACCCCGCTCCCTCACACCTTCCCTCAGTGACCACTCTCCCCAGCACCCTGTGTCACTGACTGTATCCCGCTGACATTATCCCAGCTCCCTCATACCGTCCCTCAGCGTCACTCTCCCCCAGCGCCCTGTGTCACAGACTGTATCCCCACTGAAAATAACCCCGCTCCCTCACACCTTCCCTCAGTGACCCCTCACCCCCAGCACCCTGTGTCACTGACTGTATCCCCACTGACAATAACCCAGCTCCCTCACACCGTCCCTCAGTGACCCCCTTTCCCCCAGCGCCCTGTGTCACTGACTGTATCCCCGCTGACATTATCCCAGCTCCCTCACACCGTCCTCAGTGACCCCTCTCCCACAGCATCCGGTGTCACTGACTGTATACCCACTGACGTTAACCCAGCTCCCTCACTGTCCCTCAGTGACCCCCTCTCCCCCAGCACCCTGTGTCACTGACTGTATCCCCACTGACGATAATCCAGCTCCCTCACACCGTCCCTCAGTGACCCCTCTCCCCCAGCACCCTGTGTCACTGACTGTATTCCCACTGGTGATAACCCAGCTCCCTCCACACCGTCCCTCAGTGACCCCTTTCCCCCAGCGCCCTGTTTCACTGACTGTATCCCCACTGACAATAACCCCGCTCCCTCACACCGTCCCTCAGTGACCCCTCTCCCCCAGCGCCCTGTTTCACTGACTGTATCCCCACTGACGATAACCCAGCTCCCTCACACCGTCCCTCAGTGACCCCTCTCCCCCAGCACCCTGTGTCACTGACTGTATCCCCACTGACAATAACCCCGCTCTCTCACACAGTCCTTCAGTGACCCCTCTGCCCCAGCACCCTGTTTCACTGACTGTATCCCCACTGACAATAACCCCGCTCTCTCACACAGTCCCCTCAGTGACCCCTCTGCCCCAGCACCCTGGGTCACTGACTGTATCCCCACTGACAATAACCCCTCTCCCTCACACCGTCCCTCAGTGACCCCTCTCCCCCAGCGCCCTGTGTCACTGACGATAAACCAGCGTCCTCATGCTGTCCCTCAGTGACCCCTCTCCCCCCAGCGCCCGGTGTCACTGACTGTATCCCCACTGAACACAACCCCGCTCCCTCACACCGTCCCTCAGTGACCCCTCTCCCCCAGCACCCTGTGTCACTGACTGTATCCCCACTGACAATAATCAGCTCCCTCACACCATCCCTCAGTGACCCCTCTGCCCCAGCACCCAGTGTCACTGACTGTATCCCCACTGACAATAACCCAGCTCCCTCACACCGTCCATCAGTGACACCCTCTCCCCCAGCAACCTGTGTCACTGAATGTATCCCCACTGACAATAACCCAGCTCCCTCACACCGTCCCTCAGTGTCCCCTCTCCTCCAGCACCCTGTGTCACTGACTGCATCCCACTGACAATAGCCCAGCTCTCTCACACCGTCCCTCAGTGACACCTCTCCCCCAGCGCCCTGTGTCACTGACTGTATCCACACTGACAATAACCCAGCTCCCTCACACTGTCCCTCACTGACCCCTCTCCCCCAGCACCCCTGTGTCACTGACTGTATCCCCACTGACAATAAGCCAGCTCCCTCACACCGTCCCTCAGTGACCCCTCTCCCCCCAGCGCCCTGTGTCACTGACTGTATCCACACTGACAATAACCCAGCTCCCTCACACCGTCCCTCAGTGACCACTCTCCCTCACTGCCCTGTGTCACTGACTGTATCCCCACTGATAATAACCCAGCTCCCTCACATCATCCCTCAGTGACCCCTCTCCCCCAGCACCCCGTGTCACTGACTGTATCCCCACTGACAATAACCCAGATCCCTCACACCGTCCCTCAGTGACCACTCTCCCTCACTGCCCTGTGTCACTGACTGTATCCCCACTGATAATAACCCAGCTCCCTCACATCATCCCTCAGTGACCCCTCTCCCCAGCAGCCTGTTCAACTGACTGTATCCCCACTGACAATAACCCAGCTCCCTCACACCATCCCTCAGTGTCCCCTCTCCCCCAGCAGCCTGTGCAACTGACTGTATCCCCACTGACAATAACCCAGCTCCCTCACACCATCCCTCAGTGTCCCCTCTCCCCCAGCAGCCTGTGCAACTGACTGTATCCCCACTGACAATAACCCAGCTCCCTCACACCGTCCTCAGTGACCCCTCTCCCTCAGTTCCCTGTGTCACTGACTGTATCCCCACTGACAATAACCCAGCTCTCTCACACCGTCCCTCAGTGACCCCTCTCCCCCAGCACCCTGTGTCACTGACTGTATCCCCACTGACAATAACCCAGCTCTCTCACACCGTCCCTCAGTGACCCCTCTCCCTCAGTGCCCTGTGTCACTGATTGTATCCCCACTGACAATAACCGCGCTCCCTCGCACCGTCCCTCAGTGACCCCTCTCCCTCACTGCCCTGTGTCACTGACTGTATCCCCACTGACATTATCCAGCTCCCTCACACCGTCCCTCAGTGACCCCTCTCCCCCAGCACCCTGTGTCACTGACTGTATCCCCACTGACAATAACCCCGCTCCCTCACACTGTCCCTCAGTGACCCCTCTCCCTCAGCGCCCTGTGTCACTGACTGTATCCCCACTGACAATAACACAGCTCCCCCACACCATCCCTCAGTGACCCCTCTCCCCCAGCAACCTGTGTCACCGACTGTATCCCCACTGACAATAACCCAGCTCTCTCACACCGTCCCTCAGTGACCCCTCTCCCCCAGTGCCCGGTGTCACTGACTGTATCCCCACTGACATTATCCCAGCTCCCTCACACCGTCCCTCAGTGTCCCCTCTCCTCCAGCACCCTGTGTCACTGACTGTATCCCCTCTGGTGATAACCCAGCTCCCTCACACCATCTCTCAGTGACCCCTCTCCCCCCAGCATCCTGTGTCAGTGACTGTATCCCCACTGACAATAACCCCGCTCCCTCACACCTTCCCTCAGTGACCCCTCACCCCCAGCACCCTGTGTCAGTGACTGTATCCCCACTGACAATAACCCAGCTCCCTCACACCTTCCCTCAGTGACCCCTCTCCCCCAGCACCCTGTGTCACTGCCTGAATCCCCCCTGACGATAACCCAGGTCCCTCGCACCGTCCCTCAGTGACCCCTCTCCCCCAGCACCCTGTGTCATTGACTGTATCCCCATGACAATAACCCCGCTCCCTCACACCTTCTCTCAGTGACCACTCTCCCCCAGCACCCTGTGTCACTGACTGTATCCCCGCTGACATTATCCCAGCTCCCTCATACCGTCCCTCAGCGTCCACTCTCCCCCAGCGCCCTGTGTCACTGACTGTATCCCCACTGACAATAACCCCGCTCCCTCACACCTTCCCTCAGTGACCCCTCACCCCCAGCACCCTGTGTCACTGACTGTATCCCCACTGACAATAACCCAGCTCCCTCACACCGTCCCTCAGTGACCCCTTTCCCCCAGCGCCCTGTGTCACTGACTGTATCCCCGCTGACATTATCCCAGCTCCCTCACACCGTCCCTCAGTGACCCCTCTCCCACAGCATCCGGTGTCACTGACTGCATACCCACTGACGTTAACCCAGCTCCCTCACTGTCCCTCAGTGACCCCTCTCCCCCAGCACCCTGTGTCACTGACTGTATCCCCACTGACGATAATCCAGCTCCCTCACACCGTCCCTCAGTGACCCCTCTCCCCCTGCACCCTGTGTCACTGACTGTATCCCCACTGGTGATAACCCAGCTCCCTCACACCGTCCCTCAGTGACCCCTTTCCCCCAGCGCCCTGTTTCACTGACTGTATCCCCACTGACAATAACCCCGCTCCCTCACACCGTCCCTCAGTGACCCCTCTCCCCCAGCGCCCTGTTTCACTGACTGTATCCCCACTGACGATAACCCAGCTCCCTCACACTGTCCCTCAGTGACCCCTCTCCCCCAGCACGCTGTGTCACTGACTGTATCCCCACTGACAATAACCCCGCTCTCTCACACAGTCCCTCAGTGACCCCTCTGCCCCAGCACCCTGTTTCACTGACTGTATCCCCACTGACAATAACCCCGCTCTCTCACACAGTCCCTCAGTGACCCCTCTGCCCCAGCACCCTGGGTCACTGACTGTATCCCCACTGACAATAACCCCTCTCCCTCACACCGTCCCTCAGTGACCCCTCTCCCCCAGCGCCCTGTGTCACTGACTGTATCCCCACTGACTGTAACCCAGCTCCCTCACACCGTCCCTCAGTGACCCCTCTCCCACAGCACCCCAGTCACTGACTGTATCCCCACTGACAATAACCCAGCTCCCTCACACCATCTCTCAGTGACCCCTCTCCCCCAGCATCCTGTGTCACTGACTGTATCCCCACTGACGATAATCCAGCTCCCACACACCGTCCCTCAGTGTCCCCTCTCGCCCTGCATCCTGTGTCACTGACTGTATCGCCACTGACGATAACCCAGCTCCCTCACCGTCCCTCAGTGACCCCTCTCCCCCAGCACCCTGTGTCACTGCCTGAATCCCCCCTGACGATAACCCAGGTCCCTCGCACCGTCCCTCAGTGACCCCTCTCCCCCAGCACCCTGTGTCACTGACTGTATCCCCACTGACAATAAGCCAGCTCCCTCACACCGTCCCTCAGTGACCCCTCTCCCCCAGCGCCCTGTGTCACTGACTGTATCCCCACTGACAATAACCCAGCTCCCTCACACCGAACCTCAGTGACCACTCTCCCTCACTGCCCTGTGTCACTGACTATATCCCCACTGATAATAACCCAGCTCCCTCACATCATCCCTCAGTGACCCCTCTCCCCCAGCACCCCGTGTCACTGACTGTATCCCCACTGACAATAACCCAGCTCCCTCACACCGTCCCTCAGTGACCACTCTCCCTCACTGCCCTGTGTCACTGACTGTATCCCCACTGATAATAACCCAGCTCCCTCACATCATCCCTCAGTGACCCCTCTCCCCAGCAGCCTGTTCAACTGACTGTATCCCCACTGACAAAAACCCAGCTCTCTCACACCATCCCTCAGTGTCCCCTCTCCCCCAGCAGCCTGTGCAACTGACTGTATCCCCACTGACAATAACCCAGCTCCCTCACACCATCCCTCAGTGTCCCCTCTCCCCCAGCAGCCTGTGCAACTGACTGTATCCCCACTGACAATAACCCAGCTCCCTCACACCGTCCCTCAGTGACCCCTCTCCCTCAGTTCCCTGTGTCACTGATTGTATCCCCACTGACAATAACCCAGTCTTCTCACACCGTCCCTCAGTGACCCCTCTCCCACAGTGCCGTGTCACTGACTATATCCCCACTGACAATAACCCAGCTCTCTCACACCGTCCCTCAGTGACCCCTCTCCCCCAGCACCCTGTGTCACTGACTGTCTCCCCACTGACAATAACCCAGCTCTCTCACACCGTCCCTCAGTGACCCCCTCTCCCCCAGCGCCCTGTTTCACTGACTGTATCCCCACTGACGATAACCCAGCTCCCTCACACCGTCCCTCAGTGACCCCTCTCCCCCAGCACCCTGTGTCACTGACTGTATCCCCACTGACAATAACCCCGCTCTCTCACACAGTCCCTCAGTGACCCCTCTGCCCCAGCAACCCTGTTTCACTGACTGTATCCCCACTGACAATAACCCCGCTCTCTCTCACACAGTCCCTCAGTGACCCCTCTGCCCCAGCACCCTGGGTCACTGACTGTATCCCCACTGACAATAACCCCTCTCCCTCACACCGTCCCTCAGTGACCCCTCTCCCCCAGCGCCCTGTGTCACTGACTGTATCCCCACTGACTGTAACCCAGCTCCCTCACACCGTCCCTCAGTGACCCCTCTCCCACAGCACCCCAGTCACTGACTGTATCCCCACTGACAATAACCCAGCTCCCTCACACCATCTCTCAGTGACCCCTCTCCCCCAGCATCCTGTGTCACTGACTATATCCCCACTGACAATAACCCAGCTCTCTCACACCGTCCCTCAGTGACCCCTCTCCCCCAGCAGCCTGTGCAACTGACTGTATCCCCACTGACAATAACCCAGCTCCCTCACACCATCCCTCAGTGTCCCCTCTCCCCCAGCAGCCTGTGCAACTGACTGTATCCCCACTGACAATAACCCAGCTCCCTCACACCGTCCCTCAGTGACCCCTCTCCCTCAGTTCCCTGTGTCACTGACTGTATCCCCACTGACAATAACCCAGCTCTCTCACACCGTCCCTCAGTGACCCCTCTCCCCCAGCGCCCTGTGTCACTGACTGTATCCCCACTGACGTTAACCCAGCTCCCTCACTGTCCCTCAGTGACCCCTCTCCCCCAGCACCCTGTGTCACTGACTGTATCCCCACTGACGATAATCCAGCTCCCTCACACCGTCCCTCAGTGACCCCTCTCCCCCAGCACCCTGTGTCACTGACTGTATCCCCACTGGTGATAACCCAGCTCCCTCACACCGTCCCTCAGTGACCCCTTTCCCCCAGCGCCCTGTTTCACTGACTGTATCCCCACTGGTGATAACCCAGCTCCCTCACACCTTCCCTCAGTGACCCCTCACCCCCAGCACCCTGTGTCAGTGACTGTATCCCCACTGACAATAACCCAGCTCCCTCACACCTTCCCTCAGTGACCCCTCTCCCCCAGCACCCTGTGTCACTGCCTGAATCCCCCCTGACGATAACCCAGGTCCCTCGCACCGTCCCTCAGTGAGCCCTCTCCCCCAGCACCCTGTGTCATTGACTGTATCCCCACTGACAATTACCCCGCTCCCTCACACCTTCCCTCAGTGACCACTCTCCCCCAGCACCCTGTGTCACTGACTGTATCCCCGCTGACATTATCCCAGCTCCCTCATACCGTCCCTCAGCGTCCACTCTCCCCCAGCGCCCTGTGTCACTGACTGTATCCCCACTGACAATAACCCCGCTCCCTCACACCTTCCCTCAGTGACCCCACACCCCCAGCACCCTGTGTCACTGACTGTATCCCCACTGACAATAACCCAGCTCCCTCACACCGTCCCTCAGTGACCCCTTTCCCCCAGCGCCCTGTGTCACTGACTGTATCCCCGCTGACATTATCCCAGCTCCCTCACACCGTCCCTCAGTGACCCCTCTCCCACAGCATCCGGTGTCACTGACTGTATACCCACTGACGTTAACCCAGCTCCCTCACTGTCCCTCAGTGACCCCTCTCCCCCAGCACCCTGTGTCACTGACTGTATCCCCACTGACGATAATCCAGCTCCCTCACACCGTCCCTCAGTGACCCCTCTCCCCCAGCACCCTGTGTCACTGACTGTATTCCCACTGGTGATAACCCAGCTCCCTCACACCGTCCCTCAGTGACCCCTTTCCCCCAGCGCCCTGTTTCACTGACTGTATCCCCACTGACAATAACCCCGCTCCCTCACACCGTCCCTCAGTGACCCCTCTCCCCCAGCGCCCTGTTTCACTGACTGTATCCCCACTGACGATAACCCAGCTCCCTCACACCGTCCCTCAGTGACCCCTCTCCCCCAGCACCCTGTGTCACTGACTGTATCCCCACTGACAATAACCCCGCTCTCTCACACAGTCCTTCAGTGACCCCTCTGCCCCAGCACCCTGTTTCACTGACTGTATCCCCACTGACAATAACCCCGCTCTCTCACACAGTCCCTCAGTGACCCCTCTGCCCCAGCACCCTGGGTCACTGACTGTATCCCCACTGACAATAACCCCTCTCCCTCACACCGTCCCTCAGTGACCCCTCTCCCCCAGCGCCCTGTGTCACTGACTGTATCCCCACTGACTGTAACCCAGCTCCCTCACACCGTCCCTCAGTGACCCCTCTCCCACAGCACCCCAGTCACTGACTGTATCCCCACTGACAATAACCCAGCTCCCTCACACCATCTCTCAGTGACCCCTCTCCCCCAGCATCCTGTGTCACTGACTGTATCCCCACTGACGATAATCCAGCTCCCACACACCGTCCCTCAGTGACCCCTCTCCCCCAGCATCCTGTGTCACTGACTGTATCGCCACTGACGATAACCCAGCTCCCTCACCGTCCCTCAGTGACCCCTCTCCCCCAGCACCCTGTGTCACTGCCTGAATCCCCCCTGACGATAACCCAGGTCCCTCGCACCGTCCCTCAGTGACCCCTCTCCCCCAGCACCCTGTGTCACTGACTGTATCCCCACTGACAATAAGCCAGCTCCCTCACACCGTCTCTCAGTAACCCCTCTCCCCCAGCGCCCTGTGTCACTGACTGTATCCCCACTGTCAATAACCCAGCTCCCTCACACCGTCCCTCAGTGACCACTCTCCCTCACTGCCCTGTGTCACTGACTGTATCCCCACTGATAATAACCCAGCTCCCTCACATCATCCCTCAGTGACCCCTCTCCCCCAGGACCGCGTGTCACTGACTGTATCCCCACTGACAATAACCCAGCTCCCTCACACCGTCCCTCAGTGACCACTCTCCCTCACTGCCCTGTGTCACTGACTGTATCCCCACTGATAATAACCCAGCTCCCTCACATCATCCCTCAGTGACCCCTCTCCCCAGCAGCCTGTTCAACTGACTGTATCCCCACTGACAATAACCCAGCTCCCTCACACCATCCCTCAGTGTCCCCTCTCCCCCAGCAGCCTGTGCAACTGACTGTATCCCCACTGACAATAACCCAGCTCCCTCACACCATCCCTCAGTGTCCCCTCTCCCCCAGCAGCCTGTGCAACTGACTGTATCCCCACTGACAATAACCCAGCTCTCTCACACCGTCCTTCAGTGACCCCTCCCCCTCAGTTCCCTGTGTCACTGACTGTATCCCCACTGACAATAACCCAGCTCTCTCACACCGTCCCTCAGTGACCCCTCTCCCCCAGCGCCCTGTTTCACTGACTGTATCCCCACTGACGATAACCCAGCTCCCTCACACCGTCCCTCAGTGACCCCTCTCCCCCAGCACCCTGTGTCACTGACTGTATCCCCACTGACAATAACCCCGCTCTCTCACACAGTCCCTCAGTGACCCCTCTGCCCCAGCACCCTGTTTCACTGACTGTATCCCCACTGACAATAACCCCGCTCTCTCACACAGTCCCTCAGTGACCCCTCTGCCCCAGCACCCTGGGTCACTGACTGTATCCCCACTGACAATAACCCCTCTCCCTCACACCGTCCCTCAGTGACCCCTCTCCCCCAGCGCCCTGTGTCACTGACTGTATCCCCACTGACTGTAACCCAGCTCCCTCACACCGTCCCTCAGTGACCCCTCTCCCACAGCACCCCAGTCACTGACTGTATCCCCACTGACAATAACCCAGCTCCCTCACATCATCTCTCAGTGACCCCTCTCCCCCAGCATCCTGTGTCACTGACTGTATCCCCACTGACGATAATCCAGCTCCCACACACCGTCCCTCAGTGACCCCTCTCCCCCAGCATCCTGTGTCACTGACTGTATCGCCACTGACGATAACCCAGCTCCCTCACCGTCCCTCAGTGACCCCTCTCCCCCAGCACCCTGTGTCACTGCCTGAATCCCCCCTGACGATAACCCAGGTCCCTCGCACCGTCCCTCAGTGACCCCTCTCCCCCAGCACCCTGTGTTAATGCCTGAATCCCCACTGACGATAACCCAGCTCGGTCACACCGTCCCTCAGTGACCCCTCTCCCCCAGCGCCCTGTGTCACTGACTGTATCCCCACTGACAATAACCCAGCTCCCTCTCACCATCCCTCAGTGACCCCTCTCCCCCAGCACCCTGTGTCACTGACTGTATCCCCACTGACATCCCAGCTCCCTCACACCGTCCCTCAGTGACCCCTTTCCCCCAGCGCCCTGTGTGACTGACTGTATCCCCACTGACTATAACCCAGCTCCCTCACACCGTCCCTCAGTGACCCCTTTCCCCCAGCGCCCTGTGTCACTGACTGTATCCCCGCTGACATTATCCCAGCTCCCTCACACCGTCCCTCAGTGACCCCTCGCCCACAGCATCCGGTGTCACTGACTGTATACCAACTGACGTTAACCCAGCTCCCTCACTGTCTCTCAGTGACCCCTCTCCCCCAGCACCCTGTGTCACTGACTGTATCCCCACTGACGATAATCCAGCTCCCTCACACCGTCCCTCAGTGACCCCTTTCCCCCAGCGCCCTGTTTCACTGACTGTATCCCCACTGACAATAACCCCGCTCCCTCACACCGTCCCACTGTGACCCCTCTGCCCCAGCGCCCTGTGTCACTGACTGTATCCCCTCTGACATTAACCCCGCTCCCTCACACCGTCCCTCAGTGACCCCTCTCCCACAGCACCCTGTGTCACTGAATGTATCCCCACTGATAACCCAGCTCCCTCACACCGTCCCTCAGTGACCCCTCTGCCCCAGCACCCTGTGTCACTGACTGTATCCCCACTGACAATAACCCAGCTCCCTCACACCGTCTCTCAGTGACCCCTCTCCCCCAGCACACTGTGCCACTGACTGTATCCCCACTGACGATAATCCAGCTCCCTCACACCGTCCCTCAGTGACCCCTCTGCCCCAGCACCCTGTGTCATTGACTGTATCCGCACTGAGAATAACCCCGCTCTCTCACACAGTCCCTCAGTGACCCCTCTGCCCCAGCACCCTGTGTCATTGACTGTATCCCCACTGACAATAACCCCGCTCCCTCACACCTTCCCTCAGTGACCCCTCTCCCCCAGCACCCTGTGTCACTGACTGTATCCCCATGACAACCCAGCTCCCTCACACCTTCCCTCAGTGACCCCTCTCCCCCAGCACCCTGTGTCACTGACTGTATCCCCACTGACAACCCAGCTCCCTCACACCGTCCCTCAGTGACCCCTTTCCCCCAGCGCCCTGTGTCACTGACTGTATCCCCACTGACAATAACCCAGCTCCCTCACACCGTCCCTCAGTGACCCCTTTCCCCCAGCGCCCTGTGTCACTGACTGTATCCCCGCTGACAATAACCCAGCTCCCTCACACCTTCCCTCAGTGACCCCTCTCCCCCAGCACCCTGTGTCACTGACTGTATCCCCACTGACAACCCAGCTCCCTCACACCGTCCCTCAGTGACCACTTTCCCCCAGCGCCCTGTGTCACTGACTGTATCCCCACTGACAATAACCCAGCTCCCTCTCACCATCCCTCAGTGACCCCTCTCCCCCAGCACCCTGTGTCATTGACTGTATCCCCACTGACAATAACCCCGCTCTCTCACACAGTCCCTCAGTGACCCCTCTCCCCCAGCACCCTGTGTCACTGACTGCATCCCCACTGACAATAGCCCAGCTCTCTCACACCGTCCCTCAGTGACACCTCTCCCCCAGCGCCCTGTGTCACTGACTGTATCCACACTGACAATAACCCAGCTCCCTCACACTGTCCCTCAGTGACCCCTCTCCCCCAGCACCCTGTGTCACTGACTGTATCCCCACTGACAATAACCCAGCTCCCTCACACCGTCCCTCAGTGACCCCTCTCCCCCAGCGCCCTGTGTCACTGACGATAACCCAGCGTCCTCATGCTGTCCCTCAGTGACCCCTCTCCCCCAGCGCCCGGTGTCACTGACTGTATCCCCACTGACAACAACCCCGCTCCCTCACACCGTCCCTCAGTGACCCCTCTCCCCCAGCACCCTGTGTCACTGACTGTATCCCCACTGACAATAATCCAGCTCCCTCACACCATCCCTCAGTGACCCCTCTGCCCCAGCACCCAGTGTCACTGACTGTATCCCCACTGACAATAACCCAGCTCCCTCACACCGTCCATCAGTGACACCTCTCCCCCAGCAACCTGTGTCACTGAATGTATCCCCACTGACAATAACCCAGCTCCCTCACACCGTCCCTCAGTGTCCCCTCTCCCCCAGCACCCTGTGTCACTGACTGCATCCCCACTGACAATAGCCCAGCTCTCTCACACCGTCCCTCAGTGACACCTCTCCCCCAGCGCCCTGTGTCACTGACTGTATCCACACTGACGATAACCCAGCTCCCTCACACTGTCCCTCACTGACCCCTCTCCCCCAGCACCCTGTGTCACTGACTGTATCCCCACTGACAATAAGCCCGCTCCCTCACACCGTCCCTCAGTGACCCCTCTCCCCCAGCGCCCTGTGTCACTGACTGTATCCCCACTGACAATAACCCAGCTCCCTCACACCGTCCCTCAGTGACCACTCTCCCTCACTGCCCTGTGTCACTGACTGTATCCCCACTGATAATAACCCAGCTCCCTCACATCATCCCTCAGTGACCCCTGTCCCCCAGCACCCCGTGTCACTGACTGTATCCCCACTGACAATAACCCAGCTCCCTCACACCATCCCTCAGTGTCCCCTCTCCCCCAGCAGCCTGTGCAACTGACTGTATCCCCACTGACAATAACCCAGCTCCCTCACACCGTCCCTCAGTGACCCCTCTCCCTCAGTTCCCTGTGTCACTGATTGTATCCCCACTGACAATAACCCAGTCTTCTCACACCGTCCCTCAGTGACCCCTCTCCCACAGTGCCGTGTCACTGACTATATCCCCACTGACAATAACCCAGCTCTCTCACACCGTCCCTCAGTGACCCCTCTCCCCCAGCACCCTGTGTCACTGACTGTATCCCCACTGACAATAACCCAGCTCTCTCACACCGTCCCTCAGTGACCCCTCTCCCTCAGTGCCCTGTGTCACTGATTGTATCCCCACTGACAATAACCGCGCTCCCTCGCACCGTCCCTCAGTGACCCCTCTCCCTCACTGCCCTGTGTCACTGACTGTATCCCCACTGACATTATCCCAGCTCCCTCACACCGTCCCTCAGTGACCCCTCTCCCCCAGCACCCTGTGTCACTGACTGTATCCCCACTGACAATAACCCCGCTCCCTCACACCTTCCCTCAGTGACCCCTCACCCCCAGCACCCTGTGTCACTGACTGTATCCCCACTGACAATAACCCAGCTCCCTCACACCGTCCCTCAGTGACCCCTTTCCCCCAGCGCCCTGTGTCACTGACTGTATCCCCGCTGACATTATCCCAGCTCCCTCACACCGTCCCTCAGTGACCCCTCTCCCACAGCATCCGGTGTCAATGACTGTATACCCACTGACGTTAACCCAGCTCCCTCACTGTCCCTCAGTGACCCCTCTCCCCCAGCACCCTGTGTCACTGACTGTATCCCCACTGACGATAATCCAGCTCCCTCACACCGTCCCTCAGTGACCCCTCTCCCCCAGCACCCTGTGTCACTGACTGTATTCCCACTGGTGATAACCCAGCTCCCTCACACCGTCCCTCAGTGACCCCTTTCCCCCAGCGCCCTGTTTCACTGACTGTATCCCCACTGACAATAACCCCGCTCCCTCACACCGTCCCTCAGTGACCCCTCTCCCCCAGCGCCCTGTGTCACTGACTGTATCCCCACTGACTGTAACCCAGCTCCCTCACACCGTCCCTCAGTGACCCCTCTCCCACAGCACCCAGGTCACTGACTGTATCCCCACTGACAATAACCCAGCTCCCTCACACCATCTCTCAGTGACCCCTCTCCCCCAGCATCCTGTGTCACTGACTGTATCCCCACTGACGATAATCCAGCTCCCACACACCGTCCCTCAGTGACCCCTCTCCCCCAGCATCCTGTGTCACTGACTGTATCGCCACTGACGATAACCCAGCTCCCTCACCGTCCCTCAGTGACCCCTCTCCCCCAGCACCCTGTGTCACTGCCTGAATCCCCCCTGACGATAACCCAGGTCCCTCGCACCGTCCCTCAGTGACCCCTCTCCCCCAGCACCCTGTGTCACTGACTGTATCCCCACTGACAATAAGCCAGCTCCCTCACACCGTCTCTCAGTGACCCCTCTCCCCCAGCGCCCTGTGTCACTGACTGTATCCCCACTGTCAATAACCCAGCTCCCTCACACCGTCCCT
This sequence comes from Hypanus sabinus, assembly GCF_030144855.1. Lineage (NCBI taxonomy): Eukaryota > Metazoa > Chordata > Chondrichthyes > Myliobatiformes > Dasyatidae > Hypanus > Hypanus sabinus. The sequence goes on from NW_026780110.1 coordinate 16,847, forward strand.
CAGTGACCACTCTCCCTCACTGCCCTGTGTCACTGACTGTATCCCCACTGATAATAACCCAGCTCCCTCACATCATCCCTCAGTGACCCCTCTCCCCCAGCACCCCGTGTCACTGACTGTATCCCCACTGACAATAACCCAGCTCCCTCACACCGTCCCTCAGTGACCACTCTCCCTCACTGCCCTGTGTCACTGACTGTATCCCCACTGATAATAACCCAGCTCCCTCACATCATCCCTCAGTGACCCCTCTCCCCAGCAGCCTGTTCAACTGACTGTATCCCCACTGACAATAACCCAGCTCCCTCTCACCATCCCTCAGTGTCCCCTCTCCCCCAGCAGCCTGTGCAACTGACTGTATCCCCACTGACAATAACCCAGCTCCCTCACACCATCCCTCAGTGTCCCCTCTCCCCCAGCAGCCTGTGCAACTGACTGTATCCCCACTGACAATAACCCAGCTCCCTCACACCGTCCTTCAGTGACCCCTCTCCCTCAGTTCCCTGTGTCACTGACTGTATCCCCACTGACAATAACCCAGCTCTCTCACACCGTCCCTCAGTGACCCCTCTCCCCCAGCACCCTGTGTCACTGACTGTATCCCCACTGACAATAACCCAGCTCTCTCACACCGTCCCTCAGTGACCCCTCTCCCCCAGCGCCCTGTTTCACTGACTGTATCCCCACTGACGATAACCCAGCTCCCTCACACCGTCCCTCAGTGACCCCTCTCCCCCAGCACCCTGTGTCACTGACTGTATCCCCACTGACAATAACCCCGCTCTCTCACACAGTCCCTCAGTGACCCCTCTGCCCCAGCACCCTGTTTCACTGACTGTATCCCCACTGACAATAACCCCGCTCTCTCACACAGTCCCTCAGTGACCCCTCTGCCCCAGCACCCTGGGTCACTGACTGTATCCCCACTGACAATAACCCCTCTCCCTCACACCGTCCCTCAGTGACCCCTCTCCCCCAGCGCCCTGTGTCACTGACTGTATCCCCACTGACTGTAACTCAGCTCCCTCACACCGTCCCTCAGTGACCCCTCTCCCACAGCACCCCAGTCACTGACTGTATCCCCACTGACAATAACCCAGCTCCCTCACACCATCTCTCAGTGACCCCTCTCCCCCAGCATCCTGTGTCACTGACTGTATCCCCACTGACGATAATCCAGCTCCCACACACCGTCCCTCAGTGACCCCTCTCCCCCAGCATCCTGTGTCACTGACTGTATCGCCACTGACGATAACCCAGCTCCCTCACCGTCCCTCAGTGACCCCTCTCCCCCAGCACCCTGTGTCACTGCCTGAATCCCCCCTGACGATAACCCAGGTCCCTCGCACCGTCCCTCAGTGACCCCTCTCCCCCAGCACCCTGTGTTACTGCCTGAATCCCCACTGACGATAACCCAGCTCCCTCACACCGTCCCTCAGTGACCCCTCTCCCCCAGCGCCCTGTGTCACTGACTGTATCCCCACTGACAATAACCCAGCTCCCTCTCACCATCCCTCAGTGACCCCTCTCCCCCAGCACCCTGTGTCACTGACTGTATCCCCACTGACTATAACCCAGCTCCCTCACACCGTCCCTCAGTGACCCCTTTCCCCCAGCGCCCTGTGTCACTGACTGTATCCCCGCTGACATTATCCCAGCTCCCTCACACCGTCCCTCAGTGACCCCTCGCCCACAGCATCCGGTGTCACTGACTGTATACCAACTGACGTTAACCCAGCTCCCTCACTGTCCCTCAGTGACCCCTCTCCCCCAGCACCCTGTGTCACTGACTGTATCCCCACTGACGATAATCCAGCTCCCTCACACCGTCCCTCAGTGACCCCTTTCCCCCAGCGCCCTGTTTCACTGACTGTATCCCCACTGACAATAACCCCGCTCCCTCACACCGTCCCACTGTGACCCCTCTGCCCCAGCGCCCTGTGTCACTGACTGTATCCCCTCTGATATTAACCCCGCTCCCTCACACCGTCCCTCAGTGACCCCTCTCCCCCAGCGCCCTGTGTCACTGACTGTATCCCCACTGACTGTAACCCAGCTCCCTCACACCGTCCCTCAGTGACCCCTCTCCCACAGCACCCTGTGTCACTGACTGTATCCCCACTGATAACCCAGCTCCCTCACACCGTCCCTCAGTGACCCCTCTGCCCCAGCACCCTGTGTCACTGACTGTATCCCCACTGACAATAACCCAGCTCCCTCACACCGTCTCTCAGTGACCCCTCTCCCCCAGCACACTGTGCCACTGACTGTATCCCCACTGACGATAATCCAGCTCCCTCACACCGTCCCTCAGTGACCCCTCTGCCCCAGCACCCTGTGTCATTGACTGTATCCGCACTGAGAATAACCCCGCTCTCTCACACAGTCCCTCAGTGACCCCTCTGCCCCAGCACCCTGTGTCATTGACTGTATCCCCACTGACAATAACCCCGCTCCCTCACACCTTCCCTCAGTGACCCCTCTCCCCCAGCACCCTGTGTCACTGACTGTATCCCCACTGACAACCCAGCTCCCTCACACCTTCCCTCAGTGACCCCTCTCCCCCAGCACCCTGTGTCACTGACTGTATCCCCACTGACAACCCAGCTCCCTCACACCGTCCCTCAGTGACCCCTTTCCACCAGCGCCCTGTGTCACTGACTGTATCCCCACTGACAATAACCCAGCTCCCTCTCACCATCCCTCAGTGACCCCTTTCCACCAGCGCCCTGTGTCACTGACTGTATCCCCACTGACAATAACCCAGCTCGGTCACACCGTCCCTCAGTGACCCCTCTCCCCCAGCGCCCTGTGTCACTGACTGTATCCCCACTGACAATAACCCAGCTCCCTCTCACCATCCCTCAGTGACCCCTCTCCCCCAGCACCCTGTGTCACTGACTGTATCCCCACTGACTATAACCCAGCTCCCTCACACCGTCCCTCAGTGACCCCTTTCCCCCAGCGCCCTGTGTCACTGACTGTATCCCCGCTGACATTATCCCAGCTCCCTCACACCGTCCCTCAGTGACCCCTCGCCCACAGCATCCGGTGTCACTGACTGTATACCAACTGACGTTAACCCAGCTCCCTCACTGTCCCTCAGTGACCCCTCTCCCCCAGCACCCTGTGTCACTGACTGTATCCCCACTGACGATAATCCAGCTCCCTCACACCGTCCCTCAGTGACCCCTTTCCCCCAGCGCCCTGTTTCACTGACTGTATCCCCACTGACAATAACCCCGCTCCCTCACACCGTCCCACTGTGACCCCTCTGCCCCAGCGCCCTGTGTCACTGACTGTATCCCCTCTGACATTAACCCCGCTCCCTCACACCGTCCCTCAGTGACCCCTCTCCCCCAGCGCCCTGTGTCACTGACTGTATCCCCACTGACTGTAACCCAGCTCCCTCACACCGTCCCTCAGTGACCCCTCTCCCACAGCACCCTGTGTCACTGACTGTATCCCCACTGATAACCCAGCTCCCTCACACCGTCCCTCAGTGACCCCTCTGCCCCAGCACCCTGTGTCACTGACTGTATCCCCACTGACAATAACCCAGCTCCCTCACACCGTCTCTCAGTGACCCCTCTCCCCCAGCACACTGTGCCACTGACTGTATCCCCACTGACGATAATCCAGCTCCCTCACACCGTCCCTCAGTGACCCCTCTGCCCCAGCACCCTGTGTCATTGACTGTATCCGCACTGAGAATAACCCCGCTCTCTCACACAGTCCCTCAGTGACCCCTCTGCCCCAGCACCCTGTGTCATTGACTGTATCCCCACTGACAATAACCCCGCTCCCTCACACCTTCCCTCAGTGACCCCTCTCCCCCAGCACCCTGTGTCACTGACTGTATCCCCACTGACAACCCAGCTCCCTCACACCTTCCCTCAGTGACCCCTCTCCCCCAGCACCCTGTGTCACTGACTGTATCCCCACTGACAACCCAGCTCCCTCACACCGTCCCTCAGTGACCCCTTTCCACCAGCGCCCTGTGTCACTGACTGTATCCCCACTGACAATAACCCAGCTCCCTCTCACCATCCCTCAGTGACCCCTCTCCCCCAGCACCCTGTGTCATTGACTGTATCCCCACTGACAATAACCCCGCTCTCTCACACAGTCCCTCAGTGACCCCTCTCCCCCAGCACCCTGTGTCACTGACTGTATCCCCGCTGACATTATCCCAGCTCCCTCACACCGTCCCTCAGTGACCCCTCGCCCACAGCATCCGGTGTCACTGACTGTATACCAACTGACGTTAACCCAGCTCCCTCACTGTCCCTCAGTGACCCCTCTCCCCCAGCACCCTGTGTCACTGACTGTATCCCCACTGACGATAATCCAGCTCCCTCACACCGTCCCTCAGTGACCCCTTTCCCCCAGCGCCCTGTTTCACTGACTGTATCCCCACTGACAATAACCCCGCTCCCTCACACCGTCCCACTGTGACCCCTCTGCCCCAGCGCCCTGTGTCACTGACTGTATCCCCTCTGACATTAACCCCGCTCCCTCACACCGTCCCTCAGTGACCCCTCTCCCCCAGCGCCCTGTGTCACTGACTGTATCCCCACTGACTGTAACCCAGCTCCCTCACACCGTCCCTCAGTGACCCCTCTCCCACAGCACCCTGTGTCACTGACTGTATCCCCACTGATAACCCAGCTCCCTCACACCGTCCCTCAGTGACCCCTCTGCCCCAGCACCCTGTGTCACTGACTGTATCCCCACTGACAATAACCCAGCTCCCTCACACCGTCTCTCAGTGACCCCTCTCCCCCAGCACACTGTGCCACTGACTGTATCCCCACTGACGATAATCCAGCTCCCTCACACCGTCCCTCAGTGACCCCTCTGCCCCAGCACCCTGTGTCATTGACTGTATCCGCACTGAGAATAACCCCGCTCTCTCACACAGTCCCTCAGTGACCCCTCTGCCCCAGCACCCTGTGTCATTGACTGTATCCCCACTGACAATAACCCCGCTCCCTCACACCTTCCCTCAGTGACCCCTCTCCCCCAGCACCCTGTGTCACTGACTGTATCCCCACTGACAACCCAGCTCCCTCACACCTTCCCTCAGTGACCCCTCTCCCCCAGCACCCTGTGTCACTGACTGTATCCCCACTGACAACCCAGCTCCCTCACACCGTCCCTCAGTGACCCCTTTCCCCCAGCGCCCTGTGTCACTGACTGTATCCCCACTGACAATAACCCAGCTCCCTCACACCGTCCCTCAGTGACCCCTTTCCCCCAGCGCCCTGTGTCACTGACTGTATCCCCGCTGACAATAACCCAGCTCCCTCACACCTTCCCTCAGTGACCCCTCTCCCCCAGCACCCTGTGTCACTGACTGTATCCCCACTGACAACCCAGCTCCCTCACACCGTCCCTCAGTGACCACTTTCCCCCCGCGCCCTGTGTCACTGACTGTATCCCCACTGACAATAACCCAGCTCCCTCTCACCATCCCTCAGTGACCCCTCTCCCCCAGCACCCTGTGTCATTGACTGTATCCCCACTGACAATAACCCCGCTCTCTCACACAGTCCCTCAGTGACCCCTCTCCCCCAGCACCCTGTGTCACTGACTGCATCCCCAGTGACAATAGCCCAGCTCTCTCACACCGTCCCTCAGTGACACCTCTCCCCCAGCGCCCTGTGTCGCTGACTGTATCCACACTGACAATAACCCAGCTCCCTCACACTGTCCCTCAGTGACCCCTCTCCCCCAGCACCCTGTGTCACTGACTGTATCCCCACTGACAATAACCCAGCTCCCTCACACCGTCCCTCAGTGACCCCTCTCCCCCAGCGCCCTGTGTCACTGACGATAACCCAGCGTCCTCATGCTGTCCCTCAGTGACCCCTCTCCCCCAGCGCCCGGTGTCACTGACTGTATCCCCACTGACAACAACCCCGCTCCCTCACACCGTCCCTCAGTGACCCCTCTCCCCCAGCACCCTGTGTCACTGACTGTATCCCCACTGACAATAATCCAGCTCCCTCACACCATCCCTCAGTGACCCCTCTGCCCCAGCACCCAGTGTCACTGACTGTATCCCCACTGACAATAACCCAGCTCCCTCACACCGTCCATCAGTGACACCTCTCCCCCAGCAACCTGTGTCACTGAATGTATCCCCACTGACAATAACCCAGCTCCCTCACACCGTCCCTCAGTGTCCCCTCTCCCCCAGCACCCTGTGTCACTGACTGCATCCCCACTGACAATAGCCCAGCTCTCTCACACCGTCCCTCAGTGACACCTCTCCCCCAGCGCCCTGTGTCACTGACTGTATCCACACTGACAATAACCCAGCTCCCTCACACTGTCCCTCACTGACCCCTCTCCCCCAGCACCCTGTGTCACTGACTGTATCCCCACTGACAATAAGCCAGCTCCCTCACACCGTCCCTCAGTGACCCCTCTCCCCCAGCGCCCTGTGTCACTGACTGTATCCCCACTGACAATAACCCAGCTCCCTCACACCGTCCCTCAGTGACCACTCTCCCTCACTGCCCTGTGTCACTGACTGTATCCCCACTGATAATAACCCAGCTCCCTCACATCATCCCTCAGTGACCCTTCTCCCCCAGCACCCCGTGTCACTGACTGTATCCCCACTGACAATAACCCAGCTCCCTCACACCGTCCCTCAGTGACCACTCTCCCTCACTGCCCTGTGTCACTGACTGTATCCCCACTGATAATAACCCAGCTCCCTCACATCATCCCTCAGTGACCCCTCTCTCCAGCAGCCTGTTCAACTGACTGTATCCGCACTGACAATAACCCAGCTCCCTCACACCATCCCTCAGTGTTCCCTCTCCCCCAGCAGCCTGTGCAACTGACTGTATCCCCACTGACAATAACCCAGCTCCCTCACACCATCCCTCAGTGTCCCCTCTCCCCCAGCAGCCTGTGCAACTGACTGTATCCCCACTGACAATAACCCAGCTCCCTCACACCGTCCCTCAGTGACCCCTCTCCCTCAGTTCCCTGTGTCACTGATTGTATCCCCACTGACAATAACCCAGTCTTCTCACACCGTCCCTCAGTGACCCCTCTCCCACAGTGCCGTGTCACTGACTATATCCCCACTGACAATAACCCAGCTCTCTCACACCGTCCCTCAGTGACCCCTCTCCCCCAGCACCCTGTGTCACTGACTGTATCCCCACTGACAATAACCCAGCTCTCTCACACCGTCCCTCAGTGACCCCTCTCCCTCAGTGCCCTGTGTCACTGATTGTATCCCCACTGACAATAACCGCGCTCCCTCGCACCGTCCCTCAGTGACCCCTCTCCCTCACTGCCCTGTGTCACTGACTGTATCCCCACTGACATTATCCCAGCTCCCTCACACCGTCCCTCAGTGACCCCTCTCCCCCAGCACCCTGTGTCACTGACTGTATCCCCACTGACAATAACCCCGCTCCCTCACACCGTCCCTCAGTGACCCCTCTCCCTCAGCGCCCTGTGTCACTGACTGTATCCCCACTGACAATAACACAGCTCCCCCACACCATCCCTCAGTGACCCCTCTCCCCCAGCAACCTGTGTCACTGACTGTATCCCCACTGACAATAACCCAGCTCTCTCACACCGTCCCTCAGTGACCCCTCTCCCCCAGTGCCCGGTGTCACTGACTGTATCCCCACTGACATTATCCCAGCTCCCTCACACCGTCCCTCAGTATCCCCTCTCCTCCAGCACCCTGTGTCACTGACTGTATCCCCTCTGGTGATAACCCAGCTCCCTCACACCATCTCTCAGTGACCCCACTGCCCCAGCACCCTGTGTCACTGACTGTATCCCCACTGACAATAACCCAGCTCCCTCACACCTTCCCTCAGTGACCCCTCTCCCCCAGCACCCCGTGTCACTGCCTGAATCCCCCCTGACGATAACCCAGGTCCCTCGCACCGTCCCTCAGTGACCCCTCTCCCCCAGCACCCTGTGTCATTGACTGTATCCCCACTGACAATAACCCCGCTCCCTCACACCTTCCCTCAGTGACCACTCTCCCCCAGCACCCTGTGTCACTGACTGTATCCCCGCTGACATTATCCCAGCTCCCTCATACCGTCCCTCAGTGTCCACTCTCCCCCAGCGCCCTGTGTCACTGACTGTATCCCCACTGACAATAACCCCGCTCCCTCACACCTTCCCTCAGTGACCCCTCACCCCCAGCACCCTGTGTCACTGACTGTATCCCCACTGACAATAACCCAGCTCCCTCACACCGTCCCTCAGTAACCCCTTTCCCCCAGCGCCCTGTGTCACTGACTGTATCCCCGCTGACATTATCCCAGCTCCCTCACACCGTCCCTCAGTGACCCCTCTCCCACAGCATCCGGTGTCACTGACTGTATACCCACTGACGTTAACCCAGCTCCCTCACTGTCCCTCAGTGACCCCTCTCCCCCAGCACCCTGTGTCACTGACTGTATCCCCACTGACGATAATCCAGCTCCCTCACACCGTCCCTCAGTGACCCCTCTCCCCCAGCACCCTGTGTCACTGACTGTATCCCCACTGGTGATAACCCAGCTCCCTCACACCGTCCCTCAGTGACCCCTTTCCCCCAGCGCCCTGTTTCACTGACTGTATCCCCACTGACAATAACCCCGCTCCCTCACACCGTCCCTCAGTGACCCCTCTCCCCCAGCGCCCTGTTTCATTGACTGTATCCCCACTGACGATAACCCAGCTCCCTCACACCGTCCCTCAGTGACCCCTCTCCCCCAGCACCCTGTGTCACTGACTGTATCCCCACTGACAATAACCCCGCTCTCTCACACAGTCCCTCAGTGACCCCTCTGCCCCAGCACCCTGTTTCACTGACTGTATCCCCACTGAGAATAACCCCGCTCTCTCACACAGTCCCTCAGTGACCCCTCTGCCCCAGCACCCTGGGTCACTGACTGTATCCCCACTGAAAATAACCCCTCTCCCACACACCGTCCCTCAGTGACCCCTCTCCCCCAGCGCCCTGTGTCACTGACTGTATCCCCACTGACTGTAACCCAGCTCCCTCACACCGTCCCTCAGTGACCCCTCTCCCACAGCACCCCAGTCACTGACTGTATCCCCACTGACAATAACCCAGCTCCCTCACACCATCTCTCAGTGACCCCTCTCCCCCAGCATCCTGTGTCACTGACTGTATCGCCACTGACGATAACCCAGCTCCCTCACCGTCCCTCAGTGACCCCTCTCCCCCAGCACCCTGTGTCACTGCCTGAATCCCCCCTGACGATAACCCAGGTCCCTCGCACCGTCCCTCAGTGACCCCTCTCCCCCAGCACCCTGTGTCACTGACTGTATCCCCACTGACAATAAGCCAGCTCCCTCACACCGTCCCTCAGTGACCCCTCTCCCCCAGCGCCCTGTGTCACTGACTGTATCCCCACTGACAATAACCCAGCTCCCTCACACCGTCCCTCAGTGACCACTCTCCCTCACTGCCCTGTGTCACTGACTGTATCCCCACTGATAATAACCCAGCTCCCTCACATCATCCCTCAGTGACCCCTCTCCCCCAGCACCCCGTGTCACTGACTGTATCCCCACTGACAATAACCCAGCTCCCTCACACCGTCCCTCAGTGACCACTCTCCCTCACTGCCCTGTGTCACTGACTGTATCCCCACTGATAATAACCCAGCTCCCTCACATCATCCCTCAGTGACCCCTCTCCCCAGCAGCCTGTTCAACTGACTGTATCCCCACTGACAATAACCCAGCTCCCTCACACCATCCCTCAGTGTCCCCTCTCCCCCAGCAGCCTGTGCAACTGACTGTATCCCCACTGACAATAACCCAGCTCCCTCACACCATCCCTCAGTGTCCCCTCTCCCCCAGCAGCCTGTGCAACTGACTGTATCCCCACTGACAATAACCCAGCTCACTCACACCGTCCCTCAGTGACCCCTCTCCCTCAGTTCCCTGAGTCACTGATTGTATCCCCACTGACAATAACCCAGTCTTCTCACACCGTCCCTCAGTGACCCCTCTCCCACAGCACCCTGTGTCACTGACTGTATCCCCACTGACAATAACCCAGCTCTCTCACACCGTCACTCAGTGTCCCCTCTCCCCCAGCACCCTGTGTCACTGACTGTATCCCCACTGACAATAACCCAGCTCTCTCACACCGTCCCTCAGTGACCCCTCTCCCTCAGTGCCCTGTGTCCCTGATTGTATCCCCACTGACAATAACCGCGCTCGCTCGCACCGTCCCTCAGTGACCCCTCTCCCTCACTGCCCTGTGTCACTGACTGTATCCCCACTGACATTATCCCAGCTCCCTCACACCGTCCCTCAGTGACCCCTCTCCCCCAGCACCCTGTGTCACTGACTGTATCCCCACTGACAATAACCCCGCTCCCTCACACCGTCCCTCAGTGACCCCTCTCCCTCAGCGCCCTGTGTCACTGACTGTATCCCCACTGACAATAACACAGCTCCCCCACACCATCCCTCAGTGACCCCTCTCCCCCAGCAACCTGTGTCACTGACTGTATACCCACTGACGTTAACCCAGCTCCCTCAAACTGTCCCTCAGTGACCCCTCTCCCCCAGCACCCCGTGTCACTGACTATATCCACACTGACAATAACCACGCTCCCTCACACCGTCACTCAGTGACCCCTCTCCCTCAGCACCCTGTGTCACGGCCTGTACCCCCCTGACGATAACCCAGGTCCCTCACACCGTCCCTCAGTGACCCCTCTCCCCCAGGACCCTGTGTCACTGACTTTATCCCCACTGACAATAACCCAGCTCCCTCACTCCGTCCCTCAGTGACCCCTCTCCCCCAGCACCCTGTGTCACTGACTTTATCCCCACTGACAATAACCCAGCTCCCTCACACCGTCCCTCACTGACCCCTCTCCCCCAGCGCCCTGTGTCACTGACTGTATCCCCACTGACAATAACCCAGCTCCCTCACACCGTCCCTCAGTGAACCCTCTCCCCCAGCACCCTGTGTCACTGCCTGAATCCCCCCTGACGATAACCCAGGTCCCTCGCACCGTCCCTCAGTGACCCCTCTCCCACAGCACCCTGTGTCATTGACTGTATCCCCACTGACAATAACCCCGCTCCCTCACACCTTCCCTCAGTGACCCCTCTCCCCCAGCACCCTGTGTCACTGACTGTATCCCCACTGACAATAGCCCAGCTCCCTCACACCGTCCCTCAGTGACCCCTTTCCCCCAGCGCCCTGTGTCACTGACTGTATCCCCACTGACAATAACCCAGCTCCCTCACACCGTCCCTCAGTGACCCCTTTCCCCCAGCGTCCTGTGTCACTGACTGTATCCCCGCTGACATTATCCCAGCTCCCTCACACCGTCCCTCAGTGACCCCTCTGCCCCAGCACCCTGTGTCATTGACTGTATCCCCACTGACAATAACCCCGCTCCCTCACACCTTCCCTCAGTGACCCCTCTCCCCCAGCACCCTGTGTCACTGACTGTATCCCCACTGACAACCCAGCTCCCTCACACTTTCCCTCAGTGACCCCTCTCCCCCAGCACCCTGTGTCACTGACTGTATCCCCACTGACAATAACCCAGCTCCCTCACACAGTCCCTCAGTGACCCCTTTCCCCCAGCGCCCTGTGTCACTGACTGTATCCCCACTGACTATAACCCAGCTCCCTCACACCGTTCCTCAGTGACCCCTTTCCCCCAGCGCCCTGTGTCACTGACTGTATCCGCACTGACAATAACCGCGCTCCCTCACACAGTCCCTCAGTGACCCCTCTCCCCCAGCGCCCGGTGTCACTGACTGTATCCCCACTGACAATAATCCAGCTCCCTCACACCATCCCTCAGTGACCCCTCTGCCCCAGCACCCTGTGTCACTGACTGTATCCCCGCTGACATTATCCCTGCTCCCTCATACCGTCCCTCAGTGTCCCCTCTCCCCCAGCACCCTGTGTCACTGACTGTATCCCCACTGACAATAGCCCAGCTCTCTCACACCGTCCCTCAGTGACACCTCTCCCCCAGCGCCCTGTGTCACTGACTGTATCCCCACTGACAATAACCCAGCTCCCTGACACCGTCCCTCAGTGACCCCTCTCCCCCAGCACCCTGTGTCATTGACTGTATCCCCACTGACAATAACCCCGCTCCCTCACACCTTCCCTCAGTGACCCCTCTCCCCCAGCACCCTGTGTCACTGACTGTATCCCCGCTGACATTATCCCAGCTCCCTCATACCGTCCCTCAGTGTCCACTCTCCCCCAGCGCCCTGTGTCACTGACTGTATCCCCACTGACAATAACCCCGCTCCCTCACACCTTCCCTCAGTGACCCCTCACCCCCAGCACCCTGTGTCACTGACTGTATCCCCACTGACAATAACCCAGCTCCCTCACACCGTCCCTCAGTGACCCCTTTCCCCCAGCGCCCTGTGGCACTGACTGTATCCCCGCTGACATTATCCCAGCTCCCTCACACCGTCCCTCAGTGACCCCTCTCCCACAGCATCCGGTGTCACTGACTGTATACCCACTGACGTTAACCCAGCTCCCTCACTGTCCCTCAGTGACCCCTCTCCCCCAGCACCCTGTGTCACTGACTGTATCCCCACTGACGATAATCCAGCTCCCTCACACCGTCCCTCAGTGACCCCTCTCCCCCAGCACCCTGTGTCACTGACTGTATCCCCACTGGTGATAACCCAGCTCCCTCACACCGTCCCTCAGTGACCCCTTTCCCCCAGCGCCCTGTTTCACTGACTGTATCCCCAGTGACAATAACCCCGCTCCCTCACACCGTCCCTCAGTGACCCCTCTCCCCCAGCGCCCTGTTTCACTGACTGTATCCCCACTGACGATAACCCAGCTCCCTCACACCGTCCCTCAGTGACCCCTCTCCCCCAGCACCCTGTGTCACTGACTGTATCCCCACTGACAATAACCCCGCTCTCTCACACAGTCCCTCAGTGACCCCTCTGCCCCAGCACCCTGGGTCACTGACTGTATCCCCACTGACAATAACCCCTCTCCCTCACACCGTCCCTCAGTGACCCCTCTCCCCCAGCGCCCTGTGTCACTGACTGTATCCCCACTGACTGTAACCCAGCTCCCTCACACCGTCCCTCAGTGACCCCTCTCCCACAGCACCCCAGTCACTGACTGTATCCCCACTGACAATAACCCAGCTCCCTCACACCATCTCTCAGTGACCCCTCTCCCCCAGCATCCTGTGTCACTGACTGTATCCCCACTGACGATAATCCAGCTCCCACACACCGTCCCTCAGTGACCCCTCTCCCCCAGCATCCTGTGTCACTGACTGTATCGCCACTGACGATTACCCAGCTCCCTCACCGTCCCTCAGTGACCCCTCACCCCCAGCACCCTGTGTCACTGACTGTATCGCCACTGACAATAACCCAGCTCCCTCACACCTTCCCTCAGTGACCCCTCACCCCCAGCACCCTGTGTCACTGACTGTATCCCCACTGACAATAACCCAGCTCCCTCACACCGTCCCTCAGTGACCCCTTTCCCCCAGCGCCCTGTGTCACTGACTGTATCCCCGCTGACATTATCCCAGCTCCCTCACACCATCCCTCAGTGACCCCTCTCCCACAGCATCCGGTGTCACTGACTGTATACCCACTGACGTTAACCCAGCTCCCTCACTGTCCCTCAGTGACCCCTCTCCCCCAGCACCCTGTGTCACTGACTGTATCCCCACTGACGATAATCCAGCTCCCTCACACCGTCCCTCAGTGACCCCTCTCCCCCAGCACCCTGTGTCACTGACTGTATCCCCACTGGTGATAACCCAGCTCCCTCACACCGTCCCTCAGTGACCCCTCTCCCACAGCATCCGGTGTCACTGACTGTATACCCACTGACGTTAACCCAGCTCCCTCACTGTCCCTCAGTGACCCCTCTCCCCCAGCACCCTGTGTCACTGACTGTATCCCCACTGACGATAATCCAGCTCCCTCACACCGTCCCTCAGTGACCCCTCTCCCCCAGCACCCTGTGTCACTGACTGTATCCCCACTGGTGATAACCCAGCTCCCTCACACCGTCCCTCAGTGACCCCTTTCCCCCAGCGCCCTGTTTCACTGACTGTATCCCCAGTGACAATAACCCCGCTCCCTCACACCGTCCCTCAGTGACCCCTCTCCCCCAGCGCCCTGTTTCACTGACTGTATCCCCACTGACGATAACCCAGCTCCCTCACACCGTCCCTCAGTGACCCCTCTCCCCCAGTACCCTGTGTCACTGACTGTATCCCCACTGACAATAACCCCGCTCTCTCACACAGTCCCTCAGTGACCCCTCTGCCCCAGCACCCTGGGTCACTGACTGTATCCCCACTGACAATAACCCCTCTCCCTCACACCGTCCCTCAGTGACCCCTCTCCCCCAGTGCCCTGTTTCACTGACTGTATCCCCACTGACTGTAACCCAGCTCCCTCACACCGTCCCTCAGTGACCCCTCTCCCACAGCACCCCAGTCACTGACTGTATCCCCACTGACAATAACCCAGCTCCCTCACACCATCTCTCAGTGACCCCTCTCCCCCAGCATCCTGTGTCACTGACTGTATCCCCACTGACGATAATCCAGCTCCCACACACCGTCCCTCAGTGACCCCTCTCCCCCAGCATCCTGTGTCACTGACTGTATCGCCACTGACGATAACCCAGCTCCCTCACCGTCCCTCAGTGACCCCTCTCCCCCAGCACCCTGTGTCACTGCCTGAATCCCCACTGACGATAACCCAGGTCCCTCGCACCGTCCCTCAGTGACCCCTCTCCCCCAGCACCCTGTGTTACTGCCTGAATCCCCACTGACGATAACCCAGCTCCCTCACACCGTCCCTCAGTGACCCCTCTCCCCCAGCGCCCTGTGTCACTGACTGTATCCCCACTGTCAATAACCCAGCTCCCTCACACCGTCCCTCAGTGACCCCTCTCCCCCAGCGCCCTGTGTCACTGACTGTATCCCCACTGACAATAACCCAGCTCCCTCTCACCATCCCTCAGTGACCCCTCTCCCCCAGCACCCTGTGTCACTGACTGTATCCACACTGACAACCCAGCTCCCTCACACCGTCCCTCAGTGACCCCTTTCCCCCAGCGCCCTTTGTCACTGACTGTATCCCCACTGACTATAACCCAGCTCCCTCACACCGTCCCACAGTGACCCCTTTCCCCCAGCGCCCTGTGTCACTGACTGTATCCCCGCTGACATTATCCCAGCTCCCTCACACCGTCCCTCAGTGACCCCTTCGCCCACAGCATCCGGTGTCACTGACTGTATACCAACTGACGTTAACCCAGCTCCCTCAATGTCCCTCAGTGACCCCTCTCCCCCAGCACCCTGTGTCACTGACTGTATCCCCACTGACGATAATCCAGCGCCCTCACACCGTCCCTCAGTGACCCCTTTCCCCCAGTGCCCTGTTTCACTGACTGTATCCCCACTGACAATAACCCCGCTCCCTCACACCGTCCCACAGTGACCCCAGTGCCCCAGCGCCCTGTGTCACTGACTGTATCCCCACTGACATTAACCCCGCTCCCTCACACCGTCCCTCAGTGACCCCTCTCCCCCAGCGCCCTGTGTCACTGACTGTATCCCCACTGACTGTAACCCAGCTCCCTCACACCGTCCCTCAGTGACCCCTCTCCCACAGCACCCTGTGTCACTGACTGTATCCCCACTGACTGTAACCCAGCTCCCTCACACCGTCCCTCAGTGACCCCTCTCCCACAGCACCCTGTGTCACTGACTGTATCCCCACTGATATCCCAGCTCCCTCACACCGTCCCTCAGTGACCCCTCTGCCCCAGCACCCTGTGTCACTGACTGTATCCCCACTGACAATAACCCAGCTCCCTCACACCGTCTCTCAGTGACCCCTCTCCCCCAGCACACTGTGCCACTGACTGTATCCCCACTGACGATAATCCAGCTCCCTCACACCGTCCCTCAGTGACCCCTCTGCCCCAGCACCCTGTGTCACTGACTGTATCCCCACTGACAATAGCCCAGCTCTCTCACACCGTCCCTCAGTGACCCCTCTCCCCTCTCCTCCAGCACCCTGTGTCACTGACTGTATCCCCACTGATGATAACCCAGCTCCCTCATACCGTCCCTCAATGACCCCTCTCCCCCAGCACCCTGTGTCACTGACTGCATCCCCACTGACGATAACCCAGCTCCCTCACACCGTCCCTCAGTGACCCCTCTCCCCCAGCACCCTGTGTCACTGACTGTATCCCCACTGACGTTAACCCAGCTCCCTCACATCGTCCCTCAGTGACCCCTCTCCTCCAGCGCCCTGTGTCACTGACTGTATCCCCACTGACAATAATCCAGCTCCCTCACACCATCCCTCAGTGACCCCTCTGCCCCAGCACCCTGTGTCACTGACTGTATCCCCACTGACGATAACCCCGCTCCCTCACATCGTCCCTCAGTGACCCCTATCCCCCAGCGCCCTGTGTCACTGACTGTATCCCCACTGACGATAACCCAGCTCCCTTACACCGTCCCTCAGTGACCCCTCTCCCCCAGCACCCTGTGCCACTGACTGTATCCCCACTGACGATAATCCAGCTCCCTCACACCGTCCCTCAGTGACCCCTCTCCCCCAGCACCCTGTGTCACTGACTGTATCCCCACTGACATTATCCCAGCTCCCTCATACCGTCCCTCAGTGTCCCCTCTCCCCCAGCACCCTGTGTCACTGACTGTACCCCCCTGACGATAACCCAGGTCCCTCACACCGTCCCTCAGTGACCCCTCTCCCCCAGCACCCTGTGTCACTGACTTTATCCCCACTGACAATAACCCAGCTCCCTCACACCGTCCCTCAGTGACCCCTCTCCCCCAGCACCCTGTGTCACTGACTTTATCCCCACTGACAATAACCCAGCTCCCTCACACCGTCCCTCACTGACCCCTCTCCCCCAGCGCCCTGTGTCACTGACTGTATCCCCACTGACAATAACCCAGCTCCCTCACACCGTCCCTCAGTGAACCCTCTCCCCCAGCACCCTGTGTCACTGCCTGAATCCCCCCTGACGATAACCCAGGTCCCTCGCACCGTCCCTCAGTGACCCCTCTCCCCCAGCACCCTGTGTCATTGACTGTATCCCCACTGACAATAACCCCGCTCCCTCACACCTTCCCTCAGTGACCCCTCTCCCCCAGCACCCTGTGTCACTGACTGTATCCCCACTGACAACCCAGCTGCCTCACACCGTCCCTCAGTGACCCCTTTCCCCCAGCGCCCTGTGTCACTGACTGTATCCCCGCTGACATTATCCCAGCTCCCTCACACCGTCCCTCAGTGACCCCTCTCCCCCAGTGCCCTGTGTCACTGACTGTATCCGCACTGACAATAACCCCGCTCTCTCACACAGTCCCTCAGTGACCCCTCTGCCCCAGCACCCTGTGTCATTGACTGTATCCCCACTGACAATAACCCCGCTCCCTCACACCTTCCCTCAGTGACCCCTCTCCCCCAGCACCCTGTGTCACTGACTGTATCCCCACTGACAACCCAGCTCCCTCACACCTTCCCTCAGTGACCCCTCTCCCCCAGCACCCTGTGTCACTGACTGTATCCCCACTGACAATAACCCAGCTCCCTCACACAGTCCCTCAGTGACCCCTTTCCCCCAGCGCCCTCTGTCACTGTCTGTATCCCCACTGACTATAACCCAGCTCCCTCACACCGTCCCTCAGTGACCCCTTTCCCCCAGCGCCCTGTGTCACTGACTGTATCCGCACTGACAATAACCCCGCTCTCTCACACAGTCCCTCAGTGACCCCTCTCCCCAGGCGCCTGGTGTCACTGACTGTATCCACACTGACAACAACCGAGCTCCCTCACACCGTCCCTCAGTGACCCCTCTCCCCCAGCGCCCCGTGTCACTGACTGTATCCCCACTGACAATAACCCACCTCTCTCACACCGTCCCTCAGTGACCCCTCTCCCTCAGTGCCCTGTGTCACTGATTGTGTCCCCACTGACAATAACCCAGCTCCCTCACACCGTCCCTCACTGACCGCTCTCCCCCAGCACTGTGTCACTGACAGTATCCCCACTGACGTAAATCCAGCTCTCTCACACCGTCCCTCAGTGACCCCTCTCCCCCAGCACTGTGTCACTGACTGTATCCCCACTGACAATAACCCAGCTCCCTCACACCGTCCCTCAGTGACCCCTCTCCCCCAGCACTGTGTCACTGACTGTATCCCCACTGACATTATCCCAGCTCCCTCACACCATCCCTCAGTGTCCCCTCTCCCCCAGCACCCTGTGTCACTGACTGTATCCCCACTGACAATAACCCAGCTCCCTCACGCCATCCCTCAGTGACCCCTCTCCCCCAGCACCCCGTGTCACTGACTGTATCCCCACTGATAAACCAGCTCCCTCACACCGTCCCTCAGTGTCCCCACTCCCCCAGCACCCTGTGTCACTGACTGTATCCCCACTGACAATAACCCAGTTCTCTCACACCGTCCCTCAGCGACCCCTCTCCCCCAGCGCCCGGTGTCACTGACTGTATCCCCACTGACATTATCCCAGTTCCCTCACACCATCCCTCAGTGTTCCCTCTCCCCCAGCACCCTGTGTCACTGACTGTATCCCCACTGACAATAACCCAGCTCCCTCGCACCGTACCTCAGTGACCCCTCTCCCTCAGTGCCCTGTGTCACTGATTGTATCCCCACTGACAATAACCCACCTCTCTCACACCATCCCTCAGTGACCCCTCTCCCCCAGCGCCCGGTGTCACTGACGATAACCCAGCACCACCACACCGTCCCTCAGTGACCCCTCTCCCCCAGCGCCCGGTGTCACTGACGATAACCCAGCACCACCACATCGTCCCTCAGTGACCCCTCTCCCCCAGCGCCCCGTGTCACTGACAGTATCCCCACTGACAACAACCGAGCTCCCTCACACCGTCCCTCAGTGACCCCTCTCCCCCAGCGCCCCGTGTCACTGACAGTATCCCCACTGACGTAAATCCAGCTCCCTCACACCGTCCCTCAGTGACCCCTCTCCCCCAGCACCGTGTCACTGACAGTATCCCCACTGACGTAAATCCAGCTCCCTCACACCGTCCCACAGTGACCCCTCTCCCCCAGCACTGTGTCACTGACTGTATCCCCACTGACAATAACCCAGCTCCCTCACTCCGTCCCTCAGTGACCCCTCTCCCCCAGCACTGTGTCACTGACTGTATCCCCACTGACAATAACCCAGCTCCCTCACACCGTCCCTCAGTGACCCCTCTCCCCCAGCACGCAGTGTCACTGACTGTATCCCCACTGACAATAACCCAGCTCCCTCACACCATCTCTCAGTGACCCCTCTCCCCCAGCATCCTGTGTCACTGACTGTATCCCCACTGACGATAATCCAGCTCCCACACACCGTCCCTCAGTGACCCCTCTCCCCCAGCATCCTGTGTCACTGACTGTATCGCCACTGACGATAACCCAGCTCCCTCACCGTCCCTCAGTGACCCCTCTCCCCCAGCACCCTGTGTCACTGCCTGAATCCCCCCTGACGATAACCCAGGTCCCTCGCACCGTCCCTCAGTGACCCCTCTCCCCCAGCACCCTGTGTTACTGCCTGAATCCCCACTGACGATAACCCAGCTCCGTCACACCGTCCCTCAGTGACCCCTCTCCCCCAGCGCCCTGTGTCACTGACTGTATCCACACTGACAATAACCCAGCTCCCTCTCACGATCCCTCAGTGACCCCTCTCCCCCAGCACCCTGTGTCACTGACTGTATCCCCACTGACAACCCAGCTCCCTCACACCGTCCCTCAGTGACCCCTTTCCCCCAGCGCCCTGTGTCACTGACTGTATCCCCACTGACTATAACCCAGCTCCCTCACACCGTCCCTCAGTGACCCCTTTCCCCCAGCGCCCTGTGTCACTGACTGTATCCCCGCTGACATTATCCCAGCTCCCTCACACCGACCCTCAGTGACCCCTCGCCCACAGCATCCGGTGTCACTGACTGTATACCAACTGACGTTAACCCAGCTCCCTCACTGTCCCTCAGTGACCCCTCTCCCCCAGCACCCTGTGTCACTGACTGTATCCCCACTGACGATAATCCAGCTCCCTCACACCATCCCTCAGTGACCCCTTTCCCCCAGCGCCCTGTTTCACTGACTGTATCCCCACTGACAATAACCCCGCTCCCTCACACCGTCCCACAGTGACCCCTCTGCCCCAGCGCCCTGTGTCACTGACTGTATCCCCACTGACATTAACCCCGCTCCCTCACACCGTCCCTCAGTGACCCCTCTCCCCCAGCGCCCTGTGTCACTGACTGTATCCCCACTGACAATAACCCAGCTCCCTCACACCGTCCCTCAGTGACCCCTCTCCCCCAGCACCCTGTGTCACTGACTGTATCCCCACTGACAATAACCCAGCTCCCTCACACCGTCCCTCACTGACCCCTCTCCCCCAGCGCCCTGTGTCACTGACTGTATCCCCACTGACAATAACCCAGCTCCCTCACACCGTCCCTCAGTGAACCCTCTCCCCCAGCACCCTGTGTCACTGCCTGAATCCCCCCTGACGATAACCCAGGTCCCTCGCACCGTCCCTCAGTGACCCCTCTCCCCCAGCACCCTGTGTCATTGACTGTATCCCCACTGACAATAACCCCGCTCCCTCACACCTTCCCTCAGTGACCCCTCTCCCCCAGCACCCTGTGTCACTGACTGTATCCCCACTGACAACCCAGCTGCCTCACACCGTCCCTCAGTGACCCCTTTCCCCCAGCGCCCTGTGTCACTGACTGTATCCCCGCTGACATTATCCCAGCTCCCTCACACCGTCCCTCAGTGACCCCTCTCCCCCAGTGCCCTGTGTCACTGACTGTATCCGCACTGACAATAACCCCGCTCTCTCACACAGTCCCTCAGTGACCCCTCTGCCCCAGCACCCTGTGTCATTGACTGTATCCCCACTGACAATAACCCCGCTCCCTCACACCTTCCCTCAGTGACCCCTCTCCCCCAGCACCCTGTGTCACTGACTGTATCCCCACTGACAACCCAGCTCCCTCACACCTTCCCTCAGTGACCCCTCTCCCCCAGCACCCTGTGTCACTGACTGTATCCCCACTGACAATAACCCAGCTCCCTCACACAGTCCCTCAGTGACCCCTTTCCCCCAGCGCCCTCTGTCACTGTCTGTATCCCCACTGACTATAACCCAGCTCCCTCACACCGTCCCTCAGTGACCCCTTTCCCCCAGCGCCCTGTGTCACTGACTGTATCCGCACTGACAATAACCCCGCTCTCTCACACAGTCCCTCAGTGACCCCTCTCCCCAGGCGCCTGGTGTCACTGACTGTATCCACACTGACAACAACCGAGCTCCCTCACACCGTCCCTCAGTGACCCCTCTCCCCCAGCGCCCCGTGTCACTGACTGTATCCCCACTGACAATAACCCACCTCTCTCACACCGTCCCTCAGTGACCCCTCTCCCTCAGTGCCCTGTGTCACTGATTGTGTCCCCACTGACAATAACCCAGCTCCCTCACACCGTCCCTCACTGACCGCTCTCCCCCAGCACTGTGTCACTGACAGTATCCCCACTGACGTAAATCCAGCTCTCTCACACCGTCCCTCAGTGACCCCTCTCCCCCAGCACTGTGTCACTGACTGTATCCCCACTGACAATAACCC
Source organism: Hypanus sabinus (assembly GCF_030144855.1). Classification (NCBI taxonomy): domain Eukaryota; kingdom Metazoa; phylum Chordata; class Chondrichthyes; order Myliobatiformes; family Dasyatidae; genus Hypanus; species Hypanus sabinus. The sequence continues at coordinate 38,598 of NW_026780110.1, forward strand.
AGCTCCCTCACACCGTCCCTCAGTGACCCCTCTCCCCCAGCACTGTGTCACTGACTGTATCCCCACTGACATTATCCCAGCTCCCTCACACCATCCCTCAGTGTCCCCTCTCCCCCAGCACCCTGTGTCACTGACTGTATCCCCACTGACAATAACCCAGCTCCCTCACGCCATCCCTCAGTGACCCCTCTCCCCCAGCACCCCGTGTCACTGACTGTATCCCCACTGATAAACCAGCTCCCTCACACCGTCCCTCAGTGTCCCCACTCCCCCAGCACCCTGTGTCACTGACTGTATCCCCACTGACAATAACCCAGTTCTCTCACACCGTCCCTCAGCGACCCCTCTCCCCCAGCGCCCGGTGTCACTGACTGTATCCCCACTGACATTATCCCAGTTCCCTCACACCATCCCTCAGTGTTCCCTCTCCCCCAGCACCCTGTGTCACTGACTGTATCCCCACTGACAATAACCCAGCTCCCTCGCACCGTACCTCAGTGACCCCTCTCCCTCAGTGCCCTGTGTCACTGATTGTATCCCCACTGACAATAACCCACCTCTCTCACACCATCCCTCAGTGACCCCTCTCCCCCAGCGCCCGGTGTCACTGACGATAACCCAGCACCACCACACCGTCCCTCAGTGACCCCTCTCCCCCAGCGCCCGGTGTCACTGACGATAACCCAGCACCACCACATCGTCCCTCAGTGACCCCTCTCCCCCAGCGCCCCGTGTCACTGACAGTATCCCCACTGACAACAACCGAGCTCCCTCACACCGTCCCTCAGTGACCCCTCTCCCCCAGCGCCCCGTGTCACTGACAGTATCCCCACTGACGTAAATCCAGCTCCCTCACACCGTCCCTCAGTGACCCCTCTCCCCCAGCACCGTGTCACTGACAGTATCCCCACTGACGTAAATCCAGCTCCCTCACACCGTCCCACAGTGACCCCTCTCCCCCAGCACTGTGTCACTGACTGTATCCCCACTGACAATAACCCAGCTCCCTCACTCCGTCCCTCAGTGACCCCTCTCCCCCAGCACTGTGTCACTGACTGTATCCCCACTGACAATAACCCAGCTCCCTCACACCGTCCCTCAGTGACCCCTCTCCCCCAGCACGCAGTGTCACTGACTGTATCCCCACTGACAATAACCCAGCTCCCTCACACCATCTCTCAGTGACCCCTCTCCCCCAGCATCCTGTGTCACTGACTGTATCCCCACTGACGATAATCCAGCTCCCACACACCGTCCCTCAGTGACCCCTCTCCCCCAGCATCCTGTGTCACTGACTGTATCGCCACTGACGATAACCCAGCTCCCTCACCGTCCCTCAGTGACCCCTCTCCCCCAGCACCCTGTGTCACTGCCTGAATCCCCCCTGACGATAACCCAGGTCCCTCGCACCGTCCCTCAGTGACCCCTCTCCCCCAGCACCCTGTGTTACTGCCTGAATCCCCACTGACGATAACCCAGCTCCGTCACACCGTCCCTCAGTGACCCCTCTCCCCCAGCGCCCTGTGTCACTGACTGTATCCACACTGACAATAACCCAGCTCCCTCTCACGATCCCTCAGTGACCCCTCTCCCCCAGCACCCTGTGTCACTGACTGTATCCCCACTGACAACCCAGCTCCCTCACACCGTCCCTCAGTGACCCCTTTCCCCCAGCGCCCTGTGTCACTGACTGTATCCCCACTGACTATAACCCAGCTCCCTCACACCGTCCCTCAGTGACCCCTTTCCCCCAGCGCCCTGTGTCACTGACTGTATCCCCGCTGACATTATCCCAGCTCCCTCACACCGACCCTCAGTGACCCCTCGCCCACAGCATCCGGTGTCACTGACTGTATACCAACTGACGTTAACCCAGCTCCCTCACTGTCCCTCAGTGACCCCTCTCCCCCAGCACCCTGTGTCACTGACTGTATCCCCACTGACGATAATCCAGCTCCCTCACACCATCCCTCAGTGACCCCTTTCCCCCAGCGCCCTGTTTCACTGACTGTATCCCCACTGACAATAACCCCGCTCCCTCACACCGTCCCACAGTGACCCCTCTGCCCCAGCGCCCTGTGTCACTGACTGTATCCCCACTGACATTAACCCCGCTCCCTCACACCGTCCCTCAGTGACCCCTCTCCCCCAGCGCCCTGTGTCACTGACTGTATCCCCACTGACAATAACCCAGCTCCCTCACACCGTCCCTCAGTGACCCCTCTCCCCCAGCACCCTGTGTCACTGACTGTATCCCCACTGACTGTAACCCAGCTCCCTCACACCGTCCCTCAGTGACCCCTCTCCCACAGCACCCTGTGTCACTGACTGTATCCCCACTGATAACCCAGCTCCCTCACACCGTCCCTCAGTGACCCCTCTGCCCCAGCACCCTGTGTCACTGACTGTATCCCCACTGACAATAGCCCAGCTCTCTCACACCGTCCCTCAGTGACCCCTCTCCCCTCTCCTCCAGCACCCTGTGTCACTGACTGTATCCCCACTGATGATAACCCAGCTCCCTCACACCGTCCCTCAATGACCCCTCTCCCCCAGCACCCTGTGTCACTGACTGCATCCCCACTGACGATAACCCAGCTCCCTCACACCGTCCCTCAGTGACCCCTCTCCCCCAGCACCCTGTGTCACTGTCTGTATCCCCACTGACGTTAACCCAGCTCCCTCACATCGTCCCTCAGTGACCCCTCTCCTCCAGCGCCCTGTGTCACTGACTGTATCCCCACTGACAATAATCCAGCTCCCTCACACCATCCCTCAGTGACCCCTCTGCCCCAGCACCCTGTGTCACTGACTGTATCCCCACTGACAATAACCCAGCTCCCTCACACCGTCTCTCAGTGACCCCTCTCCCCCAGCACCCTGTGTCACTGACTGTATCCCCACTGACGATAACCCCGCTCCCTCACATCGTCCCTCAGTGACCCCTCTGCCCCAGCACCCTGTGTCACTGACTGTATCCCCACTGACAATAACCCAGCTCCCTCACACCATCCCTCAGTGACCCCTCTCCCCCAGCGCCCTGTGTCACTGACTGTATCCCCACTGACGATAACCCAGCTCCCTCACACCGTCCCTCAGTGACCCCTTTCCCTAGCACCCTGTGCCACTGACTGTATCCCCACTGACGATAATCCAGCTCCCTCACACCGTCCCTCAGTGACCCCTCTCCCCCAGCACCCTGTGTCACTGACTGTATCCCCACTGACATTATCCCAGCTCCCTCATACCGTCCCTCAGTGTCCCCTCTCCCCCAGCACCCTGTGTCACTGACTGTATCCCCACTGACAATAACCCAGCTCCCTCACACCATCTCTCAGTGACCCCTATCCCCCAGCACACTGTGTCACTGACTGTATCCCCACTGACGATAACCCAGCACCCTCACACCGTCCCTCAGTGACCCCTTTCCCTAGCACCCTGTGCCACTGACTGTATCCACACTGACAATAACCCCGCTCCCTCACACCGTCACTCAGTGACCCCTCTCCCTCAGCACCCTGTGTCACGGCCTGTACCCCCCTGACGATAACCCAGGTCCCTCACACCGTCCCTCAGTGACCCCTCTCCCCCAGCACCCTGTGTCACTGACTTTATCCCCACTGACAATAACCCAGCTCCCTCACACCGTCCCTCAGTGACCCCTCTCCCCCAGCACCCTGTGTCACTGACTTTATCCCCACTGACAATAACCCAGCTCCCTCACACCGTCCCTCACTGACCCCTCTCCCCCAGCGCCCTGTGTCACTGACTGTATCCCCACTGACAAAAACCCAGCTCCCTCACACCGTCCCTCAGTGAACCCTCTCCCCCAGCACCCTGTGTCACTGCCTGAATCCCCCCTGACGATAACCCAGGTCCCTCGCACCGTCCCTCAGTGACCCCTCTCCCCCAGCACCCTGTGTCATTGACTGTATCCCCACTGACAATAACCCCGCTCCCTCACACCTTCCCTCAGTGACCCCTCTCCCCCAGCACCCTGTGTCACTGACTGTATCCCCACTGACATTATCCCAGCTCCCTCATACCGTCCCTCAGTGTCCCCTCTCCCCCAGCACCCTGTGTCACTGACTGTATCCCCACTGACAATAACCCAGCTCCCTCACACCATCTCTCAGTGACCCCTCTCCCCCAGCACACTGTGTCACTGACTGTATACCCACTGACGTTAACCCAGCTCCCTCAAACTGTCCCTCAGTGACCCCTCTCCCCCAGCACCCCGTGTCACTGACTGTATCCACACTGACAATAACCCCGCTCCCTCACACCGTCACTCAGTGACCCCTCTCCCTCAGCACCCTTTGTCACGGCCTGTACCCCCCTGACGATAACCCAGGTCCCTCACACCGTCCCTCAGTGACCCCTCTCCCCCAGCACCCTGTGTCACTGACTTTATCCCCACTGACAATAACCCAGCTCCCTCACACCGTCCCTCAGTGACCCCTCTCCCCCAGCACCCTGTGTCACTGACTTTATCCCCACTGACAATAACCCAGCTCCCTCACACCGTCCCTCACTGACCCCTCTCCCCCAGCGCCCTGTGTCACTGACTGTATCCCCACTGACAATAACCCAGCTCCCTCACACCGTCCCTCAGTGAACCCTCTCCCCCAGCACCCTGTGTCACTGCCTGAATCCCCCCTGACGATAACCCAGGTCCCTCGCACCGTCCCTCAGTGACCCCTCTCCCCCAGCACCCTGTGTCATTGACTGTATCCCCACTGACAATAACCCCGCTCCCTCACACCTTCCCTCAGTGACCCCTCTCCCCCAGCACCCTGTGTCACTGACTGTATCCCCACTGACAACCCAGCTGCCTCACACCGTCCCTCAGTGACCCCTTTCCCCCAGCGCCCTGTGTCACTGACTGTATCCCCACTGACAATAACCCAGCTCCCTCACACCGTCCCTCAGTGACCCCTTTCCCCCAGCGCCCTGTGTCACTGACTGTATCCCCGCTGACATTATCCCAGCTCCCTCACACCGTCCCTCAGTGACCCCTCTCCCCCAGTGCCCTGTGTCACTGACTGTATCCGCACTGACAATAACCCCGCTCTCTCACACAGTCCCTCAGTGACCCCTCTGACCCAGCACCCTGTGTCATTGACTGTATCCCCACTGACAATAACCCCGCTCCCTCACACCTTCCCTCAGTGACCCCTCTCCCCCAGCACCCTGTGTCACTGACTGTATCCCCACTGACAACCCAGCTCCCTCACACCTTCCCTCAGTGACCCCTCTCCCCCAGCACCCTGTGTCACTGACTGTATCCCCACTGACAATAACCCAGCTCCCTCACACAGTCCCTCAGTGACCCCTTTCCCCCAGCGCCCTCTGTCACTGACTGTATCCCCACTGACTATAACCCAGCTCCCTCACACCGTCCCTCAGTGACCCCTTTCCCCCAGCGCCCTGTGTCACTGACTGTATCCGCACTGACAATAACCCCGCTCTCTCACACAGTCCCTCAGTGACCCCTCTCCCCCAGCGCCCGGTGTCACTGACTGTATCCACACTGACAACAACCGAGCTCCCTCACACCGTCCCTCAGTGACCCCTCTCCCCCAGCGCCCCGTGTCACTGACTGTATCCCCACTGACAATAACCCACCTCTCTCACACCGTCCCTCTGTGACCCCTCTCCCTCAGTGCCCTGTGTCACTGATTGTGTCCCCACTGACAATAACCCAGCTCCCTCACACCGTCCCTCACTGACCGCTCTCCCCCAGCACTGTGACACTGACAGTATCCCCACTGACGTAAATCCTGCTCCCTCACACCGTCCCTCAGTGACCCCTCTCCCCCAGCACTGTGTCACTGACTGTATCCCCACTGACAATAACCCAGCTCCCTCACACCGTCCCTCAGTGACCCCTCTCCCCCAGCACTGTGTCACTGACTGTATCCCCACTGACATTATCCCAGCTCCCTCACACCATCCCTCAGTGTCCCCTCTCCCCCAGCACCCTGTGTCACTGACTGTATCCCCACTGACAATAACCCAGCTCACTCACGCCATCCCTCAGTGACCCCTCTCCCCCAGCACCCCGTGTCACTGACTGTATCCCCACTGACAACCCAGCTCCCTCACACCGTCCCTCAGTGTCCCCACTCCCCCAGCACCCTGTGTCACTGACTGTATCCCCACTGACAATAACCCAGTTCTCTCACACCGTCCCTCAGCGACCCCTCTCCCCCAGCGCCCGGTGTCACTGACTGTATCCCCACTGACATTATCCCAGTTCCCTGACACCATCCCTCAGTGTTCCCTCTCCCCCAGCACCCTGTGTCACTGACTGTATCCCCACTGACAATAACCCAGCTCCCTCGCACCGTACCTCAGTGACCCCTCTCCCTCAGTGCCCTGTGTCACTGATTGTATCCCCACTGACAATAACCCACCTCTCTCACACCATCCCTCAGTGACCCCTCTCCCCCAGCGCCCGGTGTCACTGACGATAACCCAGCACCACCACACCGTCCCTCAGTGACCCCTCTCCCCCAGCGCCCGGTGTCACTGACGATAACCCAGCACCACCACATCGTCCCTCAGTGACCCCTCTCCCCCAGCGCCCCGTGTCACTGACAGTATCCCCTCTGACAACAACCGAGCTCCCTCACACCGTCCCTCAGTGACCCCTCTCCCCCAGCGCCCCGTGTCACTGACAGTATCCCCACTGACGTAAATCCAGCTCCCTCACACCGTCCCTCAGTGACCCCTCTCCCCCAGCACCGTGTCACTGACAGTATCCCCACTGACGTAAATCCAGCTCCCTCACACCGTCCCTCAGTGACCCCTCTCCCCCAGCACTGTGTCACTGACTGTATCCCCACTGACAATAACCCAGCTCCCTCACTCCGTCCCTCAGTGACCCCTCTCCCCCAGCACTGTGTCACTGACTTTATCCCCACTGACAATAACCCAGCTCCCTCACACCGTCCCTCAGTGACCGCTCTCCCCCAGCACCCTGTGTCACTGACTGTATCCCCACTGACAATAACCCAGCTCCCTCACACCATCCCTCAGTGACCCCTCTGCCTCAGCGCCCTGTGTCACTGACTGTATCCCCACTGCAATTATTCCAGCTCCCTCACACCATCCCTCAGTGACCCCTCTCCCCCAGCACCCTGTGTCACTGACTGTATCCCCACTGACAATAACCCAGCTCCCTCACACCGTCCCTCAGTGACCCCTCTCCCCCAGTGCCCGGTGTCACTGACGATAACCCAGCATCCTCATGCTGTCCCTCAGTGACCCCTCTCCCCCAGTGCCCCATGTCACTGACAGTATCCCCACTGATGATAACCCAGCTCCCTCACACCGTCCCTCAGTGACCCCTCTCCCCCAGCAACTTTTGTCACTGACTGTATCCCCACTTACGATAACCCAGCTCCCTCACACAGTCCCTGAGTGACACCTCTCCCCAGCGCCCTGTGTCACTGACTGTATCCCCACTGACGATAACCCAGCTCCCTCACACAGTCCCTCAGTGACACCTCTCCCCCAGCGCCCTGTGTCACTGACTGTATCCCCACTGACAATAACCCAGCTCCCTCACACCATCCCTCAGTGTCCCCTCTCCCCCAGCACACTGTGCAACTGACTGTATCCCCACTGACAATAACCCAGCTCCCTCACACCGTCCCTCAGTGACCCCTCTCCCCCAGCGCCCCGTGTCACTGACTGTATCCCCACTGACAATAACCCAGCTCCCTCACACCGTCCCTCAGTGACCCCTCTCCCCCAGCACTGTGTCACTGACTGTATCCCCACTGACATTATCCCAGCTCCCTCACACTGTCCCTCAGTGACCCCTCTCCCTCAGCACCCTGTGTCACTGAGTGTATCCCCACTGACAATAACCCAGCTCCCTCACACCGTCCCTCAGTGACCACTCTCCCTCACTGCCCTGTGTCACTGACTGTATCCCCACTGATAATAACCCAGCTCCCACACACCATCCCTCAGTGACCCCTCTCCCCCAGCAGCCTGTTCAACTGACTGTATCCCCACTGACAATAACCCAGCTCCCTCACACCATCCCTCAGTGACCCTTCTCCCCCAGCACCCCGTGTCACTGACTGTATCCCCACTGACATTATCCCAGCTCTCTCACACCGTCCTCAGTGACCCCTCTCCCCCAGCGCCCGGTGTCACTGACGATAACCCAGCACCACCACATCGTCCCTCAGTGACCCCTCTCCCCCAGCGCCCCGTGTCACTGACAGTATCCCCACTGACAACAACCGAGCTCCCTCACACCGTCCCTCAGTGACCCCTCTCCCCCAGCGCCCCGTGTGTCTGACAGTATCCCCACTGACGTAAATCCAGCTCCCTCACACCGTCCCTCAGTGACCCCTCTCCCCCAGCACTGTGTCACTGACTGTATCCCCACTGACAATAACCCAGCTTCCTCACACCGTCCCTCAGTGACCCCTCTCCCCAGCAGCCTGTTCAACTGACTGTATCCCCACTGACAATAACCCAGCTCCCTCACACCATCCCTCAGTGACCCCTCTCCCCCAGCACCCCGTGTCACTGACTGTATCCCCACTGACAATAACCCAGCTCCCTCACACCGTCCCTCAGTGACCCCTCTCCCCCAGCACCCTGTGTCACTGACTGTATCCCCACTGACAATAACCCAGCTCCCTCACACCGTCCCCCAGTGACCCCTCTCCCTCAGTGCCCTGTGTCACTGATTGTGTCCCCACTGACAATAACCCAGCTCCCTCACACCGTCCCTCAGTGACCCCTCTGCCCCAGCACTGTGTCACTGACTGTATCCCCACTGACATTATCCCAGCTCCCTCACACTGTCCCTCAGTGACCCCTCTCCCTCAGCACCCTGTGTCACTGACTGTATCCCCACTGACAATAACCCAGCTCCCTCACACCGTCCCTCAGTGACCCCTCTCCCCAGCAGCCTGTTCAACTGACTGTATCCCCACTGACAATAACCCAGCTCCCTCACACCATCCCTCAGTGACCCCTCTCCCCCAGCACCCCGTGTCACTGACTGTATCCCCACTGACAATAACCCAGCTCCCTCACACCGTCCCTCCGTGACCCCTCTCCCCCAGCACCCTGTGTCACTGACTGTATCCCCACTGACAATAACCCAGCTCCCTCACACCGTCCCTCAGTGACCCCTCTCCCTCAGCACCCTGTGTCACGGCCTGTACCCCCCTGACGATAACCCAGGTCCCTCACACCGTCCCTCAGTGACCCCTCTCCCCCAGCACCCTGTGTCACTGACTTTATCCCCACTGACAATAACCCAGCTCCCTCACACCGTCCCTCAGTGACCCCTCTCCCCCAGCACCCTGTGTCACTGACTTTATCCCCACTGACAATAACCCAGCTCCCTCACACCGTCCCTCACTGACCCCTCTCCCCCAGCGCCCTGTGTCACTGACTGTATCCCCACTGACAATAACCCAGCTCCCTCACACCGTCCCTCAGTGAACCCTCTCCCCCAGCACCCTGTGTCACTGCCTGAATCCCCCCTGACGATAACCCAGGTCCCTCGCACCGTCCCTCAGTGACCCCTCTCCCCCAGCACCCTGTGTCATTGACTGTATCCCCACTGACAATAACCCCGCTCCCTCACAGCTTCCCTCAGTGACCCCTCTCCCCCAGCACCCTGTGTCACTGACTGTATCCCCACTGACAACCCAGCTGCCTCACACCGTCCCTCAGTGACCCCTTTCCCCCAGCGCCCTGTGTCACTGACTGTATCCCCGCTGACATTATCCCAGCTCCCTCACACCGTCCCTCAGTGACCCCTCTCCCCCAGTGCCCTGTGTCACTGACTGTATCCGCACTGACAATAACCCCGCTCTCTCACACAGTCCCTCAGTGACCCCTCTGCCCCAGCACCCTGTGTCATTGACTGTATCCCCACTGACAATAACCCCGCTCCCTCACACCTTCCCTCAGTGACCCCTCTCCCCCAGCACCCTGTGTCACTGACTGTATCCCCACTGACAACCCAGCTCCCTCACACCTTCCCTCAGTGACCCCTCTCCCCCAGCACCCTGTGTCACTGACTGTATCCCCTCTGACAATAACCCAGCTCCCTCAGACAGTCCCTCAGTGACCCCTTTCCCCCAGCGCCCTCTGTCACTGTCTGTATCCCCACTGACTATAACCCAGCTCCCTCACACCGTCCCTCAGTGACCCCTTTCCCCCAGCGCCCTGTGTCACTGACTGTATCCGCACTGACAATAACCCCGCTCTCTCACACAGTCCCTCAGTGACCCCTCTCCCCAGGCGCCCGGTGTCACTGACTGTATCCACACTGACAACAACCGAGCTCCCTCACACCGTCCCTCAGTGACCCCTCTCCCCAGCGCCCCGTGTCACTGACTGTTATCCCCACTGACAATAACCCACCTCTCTCACACCGTCCCTCAGTGACCCCTCTCCCTCAGTGCCCTGTGTCACTGATTGTGTCCCCACTGACAATAACCCAGCTCCCTCACACCGTCCCTCACTGACCGCTCTCCCCCAGCACTGTGTCACTGACAGTATCCCACTGACGTAAATCCAGCTCTCTCACACCGTCCCTCAGTGACCCCTCTCCCCCAGCACTGTGTCACTGACTGTATCCCACTGACAATAACCCAGCTCCCTCACACCGTCCCTCAGTGACCCCTCTCCCCCAGCACTGTGTCACTGACTGTATCCCCACTGACATTATCCCAGCTCCCTCACACCATCCCTCAGTGTCCCCTCTCCCCCAGCACCCTGTGTCACTGACTGTATCCCCACTGACAATAACCCAGCTCCCTCACGCCATCCCTCAGTGACCCCTCTCCCCCAGCACCCCGTGTCACTGACTGTATCCCCACTGATAAACCAGCTCCCTCACACCGTCCCTCAGTGTCCCCACTCCCCAGCACCCTGTGTCACTGACTGTATCCCCACTGACAATAACCCAGTTCTCTCACACCGTCCCTCAGCGACCCCTCTCCCCCAGCGCCCGGTGTCACTGACTGTATCCCCACTGACATTATCCAGTTCCCTCACACCATCCCTCAGTGTTCCCTCTCCCCCAGCACCCTGTGTCACTGACTGTATCCCCACTGACAATAACCCAGCTCCCTCGCACCGTACCTCAGTGACCCCTCTCCCTCAGTGCCCTGTGTCACTGATTGTATCCCCACTGACAATAACCCACCTCTCTCACACCATCCCTCAGTGACCCCTCTCCCCAGCGCCCGGTGTCACTGACGATAACCCAGCACCACCACACCGTCCCTCAGTGACCCCTCTCCCCCAGCGCCCGGTGTCACTGACGATAACCCAGCACCACCACATCGTCCCTCAGTGACCCCTCTCCCCCAAGCGCCCCGTGTCACTGACAGTATCCCCACTGACAACAACCGAGCTCCCTCACACCGTCCCTCAGTGACCCCTCTCCCCCAGCGCCCCGTGTCACTGACAGTATCCCCACTGACGTAAATCCAGCTCCCTCACACCGTCCCTCAGTGACCCCTCTCCCCCAGCACCGTGTCACTGACAGTATCCCCACTGACGTAAATCCAGCTCCCTCACACCGTCCCTCAGTGACCCCTCTCCCCCAGCACTGTGTCACTGACTGTATCCCCACTGACAATAACCCAGCTCCCTCACTCCGTCCCTCAGTGACCCCTCTCCCCCAGCACTGTGTCACTGACTGTATCCCCACTGACAATAACCCAGCTCCCTCACACCGTCCCTCAGTGACCCCTCTCCCCAGCACGCAGTGTCACTGACTGTATCCCCACTGACAATAACCCAGCTCCCTCACACCATCTCTCAGTGACCCCTCTCCCCCAGCATCCTGTGTCACTGACTGTATCCCCACTGACGATAATCCAGCTCCCACACACCGTCCCTCAGTGACCCCTCTCCCCCAGCATCCTGTGTCACTGACTGTATCGCCACTGACGATAACCCAGCTCCCTCACCGTCCCTCAGTGACCCCTCTCCCCCAGCACCCTGTGTCACTGCCTGAATCCCCCCTGACGATAACCCAGGTCCCTCGCACCGTCCCTCAGTGACCCCTCTCCCCAGCACCCTGTGTTACTGCCTGAATCCCCACTGACGATAACCCAGCTCCGTCACACCGTCCCTCAGTGACCCCTCTCCCCCAGCGCCCTGTGTCACTGACTGTATCCACACTGACAATAACCCAGCTCCCTCTCACGATCCCTCAGTGACCCCTCTCCCCCAGCACCCTGTGTCACTGACTGTATCCCCACTGACAACCCAGCTCCCTCACACCGTCCCTCAGTGACCCCTTTCCCCCAGCGCCCTGTGTCACTGACTGTATCCCCACTGACTATAACCCAGCTCCCTCACACCGTCCCTCAGTGACCCCTTTCCCCCAGCGCCCTGTGTCACTGACTGTATCCCCGCTGACATTATCCAGCTCCCTCACACCGACCCTCAGTGACCCTCGCCCACAGCATCCGGTGTCACTGACTGTATACCAACTGACGTTAACCCAGCTCCCTCACTGTCCCTCAGTGACCCCTCTCCCCCAGCACCCTGTGTCACTGACTGTATCCCCACTGACGATAATCCAGCTCCCTCACACCATCCCTCAGTGACCCCTTTCCCCCAGCGCCCTGTTTCACTGACTGTATCCCCACTGACAATAACCCCGCTCCCTCACACCGTCCCACAGTGACCCCTCTGCCCCAGCGCCCTGTGTCACTGACTGTATCCCCACTGACATTAACCCCGCTCCCTCACACCGTCCCTCAGTGACCCCTCTCCCCCAGCGCCCTGTGTCACTGACTGTATCCCCACTGACAATAACCCAGCTCCCTCACACCGTCCCTCAGTGACCCCTCTCCCCCAGCACCCTGTGTCACTGACTGTATCCCCACTGACTGTAACCCAGCTCCCTCACACCGTCCCTCAGTGACCCCTCTCCCACAGCACCCTGTGTCACTGACTGTATCCCCACTGATAACCCAGCTCCCTCACACCGTCCCTCAGTGACCCCTCTGCCCCAGCACCCTGTGTCACTGACTGTATCCCCACTGACAATAGCCCAGCTCTCTCACACCGTCCCTCAGTGACCCCTCTCCCCTCTCCTCCAGCACCCTGTGTCACTGACTGTATCCCCACTGATGATAACCCAGCTCCCTCACACCGTCCCTCAATGACCCCTCTCCCCCAGCACCCTGTGTCACTGACTGCATCCCCACTGACGATAACCCAGCTCCCTCACACCGTCCCTCAGTGACCCCTCTCCCCCAGCACCCTGTGTCACTGACTGTATCCCCACTGACGTTAACCCAGCTCCCTCACATCGTCCCTCAGTGACCCCTCTCCTCCAGCGCCCTGTGTCACTGACTGTATCCCCACTGACAATAATCCAGCTCCCTCACACCATCCCTCAGTGACCCCTCTGCCCCAGCACCCTGTGTCACTGACTGTATCCCCACTGACAATAACCCAGCTCCTCACACCGTCTCTCAGTGACCCCTCTCCCCCAGCACCCTGTGTCACTGACTGTATCCCCACTGACGATAACCCCGCTCCCTCACATCGTCCCTCAGTGACCCCTCTGCCCCAGCACCCTGTGTCACTGACTGTATCCCCACTGACAATAACCCAGCTCCCTCACACCATCCCTCAGTGACCCCTCTCCCCAGCGCCCTGTGTCACTGACTGTATCCCCACTGACGATAACCCAGCTCCCTCACACCGTCCCTCAGTGACCCCTTTCCCTAGCACCCTGTGTCACTGACTGTATCCCCACTGACGATAACCCAGCTCCCTCACACCGTCCCTCAGTGACCCCTTTCCCTAGCACCCTGTGTCACTGACTGTATCCCACTGACGATAATCAGCTCCCTCACACCGTCCCTCAGTGACCCCTCTCCCCCAGCACCCTGTGTCACTGACTGTATCCCACTGACATTATCCCAGCTCCCTCATACCGTCCCTCAGTGTCCCCTCTCCCCCAGCACCCTGTGTCACTGACTGTATCCCCACTGACAATAACCCAGCTCCCTCACACCATCTCTCAGTGACCCCTATCCCCAGCACACTGTGTCACTGACTGTATCCCACTGACGATAACCCAGCACCCTCACACCGTCCCTCAGTGACCCCTTTCCCTAGCACCCTGTGCCACTGACTGTATCCACACTGACAATAACCCCGCTCCCTCACACCGTCACTCAGTGACCCCTCTCCCTCAGCACCCTGTGTCACGGCCTGTACCCCCCTGACGATAACCCAGGTCCCTCACAACCGTCCCTCAGTGACCCCTCTCCCCCAGCACCCTGTGTCACTGACTTTATCCCCACTGACAATAACCCAGCTCCCTCACACCGTCCCTCAGTGACCCCTCTCCCCCAGCACCCTGTGTCACTGACTTTATCCCCACTGACAATAACCCAGCTCCCTCACACCGTCCCTCACTGACCCCTCTCCCCCAGCGCCCTGTGTCACTGACTGTATCCCCACTGACAAAAACCCAGCTCCCTCACACCGTCCCTCAGTGAACCCTCTCCCCCAGCACCCTGTGTCACTGCCTGAATCCCCCCTGACGATAACCCAGGTCCCTCGCACCGTCCCTCAGTGACCCCTCTCCCCCAGCACCCTGTGTCATTGACTGTATCCCCACTGACAATAACCCCGCTCCCTCACACCTTCCCTCAGTGACCCCTCTCCCCCAGCACCCTGTGTCACTGACTGTATCCCCACTGACATTATCCCAGCTCCCTCATACCGTCCCTCAGTGTCCCCTCTCCCCCAGCACCCTGTGTCACTGACTGTATCCCCACTGACAATAACCCAGCTCCCTCACACCATCTCTCAGTGACCCCTCTCCCCCAGCACACTGTGTCACTGACTGTATACCCACTGACGTTAACCCAGCTCCCTCAAACTGTCCCTCAGTGACCCCTCTCCCCCAGCACCCCGTGTCACTGACTGTATCCACACTGACAATAACCCCGCTCCCTCACACCGTCACTCAGTGACCCCTCTCCCTCAGCACCCTGTGTCACGGCCTGTACCCCCCTGACGATAACCCAGGTCCCTCACACCGTCCCTCAGTGACCCTCTCCCCCAGCACCCTGTGTCACTGACTTTATCCCCACTGACAATACCCAGCTCCCTCACACCGTCCCTCAGTGACCCCTCTCCCCCAGCACCCTGTGTCACTGACTTTATCCCCACTGACAATAACCCAGCTCCCTCACACCGTCCCTCAACTGACCCCTCTCCCCCAGCGCCCTGTGTCACTGACTGTATCCCCACTGACAATAACCCAGCTCCCTCACACCGTCCCTCAGTGAACCCTCTCCCCCAGCACCCTGTGTCACTGCCTGAATCCCCCCTGACGATAACCCAGGTCCTCGCACCGTCCCTCAGTGACCCCTCTCCCCCAGCACCCTGTGTCATTGACTGTATCCCCACTGACAATAACCCCGCTCCCTCACACCTTCCCTCAGTGACCCCTCTCCCCCAGCACCCTGTGTCACTGACTGTATCCCCACTGACAACCCAGCTGCCTCACACCGTCCCTCAGTGACCCCTTTCCCCCAGCGCCCTGTGTCACT